>NW_004955403.1:23418633-23459124 GCF_000276665.1 Chinchilla lanigera
CTGGTTAGATATTATATAAAAAAAGAAATAAATATAATTTGTCATTTTCCTGCCTCTCTGAGAACTTCATCATTTCCCAAACTCAAAAGGATTTGTCAAAATTAAATGAGGAGAGTAAGTAAAGAAAATTAATGAAAAGGTTTCTCATGCTACTTGGAAACACAGTAGGCATTCAATTAGTTGATTTGAATGTAATTAATATGTTTAAAATAACCTGGGACAGCACTTGAGCCCTCTAAAGAAGTGAGTTATAAAAACTAAAAATAATCATTCCAAGAAAAATGCAGGCAGTGACATCAATATAGTGTATCAGTTAAAAGGAACTTAAATAAAACCTGAGGGTAGAGAGTATGCTATAACAGTTGGGTATCCCCAACATCACCACATAAAAACCATATTGTTAGAATCATAAAGCTCGGGAGGATCTTTGAAAGCTACAGTCCAACACCTAACCCCATACCAGGAATGTCCTAAACAATAGGGTATGCTCCTTCTACCTATAAAGAACATCAACAGCTTCCAGCTCTCACAAGATCCCTCAGATGCAAAATGGAGAAATGATAAACCTACCTTATTCTTTCACTCTTAAATTTTCAGATAAAGAATGATCTCTACTAAAGAACACTAGGAATTAATGATTCTGATCCTTTGAATCTTGGCTGTTTCTTTCATAAGTAAATGGTCAATAATGTTCAAGATTTGGGGCAAAACTATTTTTCCCATGCATCTGCTAAACCATTTATCACTCAACTTTTTATTTTTTGTAACCTATATTCTCTTTACTTGATATATAGACCCAGGATACTTTCTGTTACCTTCTTCAAATCCCATACATCCTCCATTCCTCAAACCTCCCTTGCCAAGATAAAATAAAAACAGGGCAACAGTGAATGATATTCCTGTGGGAAGTATTTTTATCTTCCAGTACTTCTGAAGACTGTAATAAAATAGTAAATCGAGGATGAGTGTTCCAAGTACTCTATCCACAGTTTGTTTTATTTTAAAGAAATTTAAAAGTTCACTGCAATATTTTTAAAGAACCGATCACTTTAAAGACAAATGATCAACATAAGCTTCATTAGAGCACTGTTTCCTCCTGAAGTTTTACTCCATGGCCAGCTTCCTCTTGTCTTCTTTCTCTTAGTTAGACGATCTGTCCACTCTATTAGGGAAGGCCTCGGAGCAAAGCTCAACACTGCTAATATCTCATGTTTCTTGAGCACACCTGAGCTGCTGCTGAGTCTAGAGGAGCTGCCCTCTGACTCTACCACCACAATCCCCAGGTGTCACCAATGTGAAGAAACACCAGCCCTCTGCACAGTATCTGCTGGAAGAAGATTATTCCAGCTCATTCAACCTCCTTCTTCCCAGTGACATTCACACCCTTCCTGCTTCAGACATTTTGGCCCTGTTTCTCCATACCCAGCACGCACCTTCTTTTTTTTTAATCTCAGACTTTGTCAAATCAAGAGTAAAATAAATTCTCTATTCTCAAACATACAATACAAATTATAATTATTATTAGTGCTGTTTTCCATTGTTTTGCCCTTTGCCTAAGTCCCCAGATTCGTTCTTTGTCCAGGGTGTGGTGCTCTAGTGGTTAATAACGCTCTCTCCCTGAGTTACCCAGGCAGAATTCTAAAGATTGTTCTCTATTGCTGAGCCATGTTGGTTTACTTCTATAGGATCTCCATCATCATTTAGATTAAGTGAATGATGCCTTTCAAGCAGTTCAGCCTCCGTCAAAGCCTCGAAGTAGGGTCTAGTGAACATTTGGCATGTAATTCTTCAGTTATTTTTACTGTGTATACCCACTTTATTACTCCAATTTTCATTTGTTTGAGATGATAAGTTAACAAATATCATACAGAATGAGAATTTATTAGTCGTGTCTAACTCATTTGGCCTGGAGTCATTCTGTGGTACTTGTAGCTGATTTATGTGTCTTTTTCTCCCTTACATTTGGAAGAAAAACTTGTCTCAAATATTTTATCTAAAAATCAAACAGTTGCATTTGTCAGTCCATTTTTATCATTCCAAACTCATGTGTTTAGATTTCAAAATCATCATTTCCAAAACATTAGAAGGAAAACAAAGAGTCATTGAAATAACATCAATTTAATAATGGTCCTAAGGAACATGTAGAAGAAATCCAGAAACTGGACTGCAGGTTAAACTAACTGACCCCATAAGATCCTTTCCAAGGTCAAGGCTTTGTTCGTCTAAATGAAGATGACCATATGCTCTAATAGAACCAAGCCAAACAAGATGATCATCTCAGCGTGTATGTTTAATTACCAAGTGTGCATATGAAAGTTTCTTGACTGTGTAATTCCAATAAAATTGATAATAATATGTCTGTATGTGATTGAGCCAATTTCTGTCTGCATTACCAAAAGCTATTTATTACTACTGAAATTCATTTTCACAGTTTGAAAGCTGAACAAACAATGGAGTGCATTGTAACAACTCTCTCATATTTGAGTAAAAAGACACTTTTAAATGATAATAGGAAGAAAACAAAGTCTAGAAAATGTCAAATAATGTGGTAGGTACATTTGCCAATTTTTAAAGTAAAATATATACAATATACATATTCGTATATATATTATAGAAGATTCTTCTCTGTCTGACACAGGAGTTAAACATAGTCAGTAATAGCAGGGCTTTTAGCAGCTAAGGATCTGGTGATTTGACACTATGAAAAGTAACCAGAGTTTACAAACCAGATCCCTTATGATCCTTTAATTTAACATTCAGAAATTCATGTATTCATCTTGGGCAACAATAAGCTTAAAATTATACAGTTGCAACATTATTAAGAGGAAAAATTAATGTTTGATATATGTGTTAATTACATACTATAGTTATTTTTAGATAGATAATATGCCCATTGAAGTTAAAATTAATGCACAAACCTTTCATTACTATATTTAATGTACCCAGAGTTTTAGAACTGAGATAATGTCTGCAAAAATAATGTATGTGGTTCTTTGCCAAGTATTTTTACTGAAATGTTCATTTATTTCACCCTAGGATTAATATAAACCTTTTTTTTCTTTCAGGGCGTGATTCTCAGTCACCAGACTCAGGTACAGAAAAGACACTCTGAATAATGATTAAATTTGTTGTGAGGATTTTTTGACACATGTAGCCACATTGTTATTCTCACATTAAACTTAAATCACCTGCCTGGCATGCGCAAGGTCATGAGTTCGGTTCCTGGTACCGGAGAAAAACCAAAAAAAAAAAAAAAACTTAAATCACCTGCTAATATGTATAGTAAATTAAAATTCTAGTAAAAGCAGTTTGATTTTCAAAACAAATATATTTTCTTTGGAAAGTGTTTGAGTGAATGTAGATATTTTTGTATCCAATTTGTTTTCTCTTGATGAAAGCTTGGAGATCTTACAATGATCGAATACCAGGGACACTGAACGGAGATGCTACATATTCCTCTCTTGCAGCAAAAGGTTTCAGAAGTGTTCGACCAAACCTACAAGAAAAAAAATCTCCAACTCAGGTAACCCTGCATGCTCTTGTCTACACTTTGAAAACACTGTTATTCGACCACTGCTTTGGAAACTTTCTTAGAAATCACTTTCCCTATTCTTTTATGTTTAATATGTTTTTGCTTTTGTATTTGCTTTGTTGCTAGACTTGCATTTACAACATGGAGAGCAAGTTTTAAGTTTAAAATAAGTGTTTTATGAGCAGCGTTTGGTTTTAGTTTTTTTTTCTCTGAATAAGCTCATAAAATAGGTCAGCTTCTAACATAATGTTTAGGATGTATTCTAATTCTTAAAAGTTTACTACTGCTGTTTTGGATTTTAAAGGTATTTCAAAGGTCAGCAATACATTATGTATTTAATGAATACAGTTATGTATTCATTGCATAATGAGTACAGTTATGTACAGGATGTTATTGTGTTCATTAAAGGGACTCTTGCAGATAGGGGTAAAACTGTGTCACAAGAGTGAAGAATGCTATACGACAATGTGGTTAAACAAACCATAGACCTCAACATCTAAAAGTAAGCCAAGAGATTGTATTCACTTTTAATATAACTCTCAGGATGTAGATGAAGGCAAACTTTATAATCTATTCTTTAAAAGCAAAAAATTATATTCCCCTCAGGGCAACTCTTGATAGTAAATTAAAATGCACTTTAATGGGAATGAAAATGATTATTCAATTCAGCCAATGAAATGCATAGCATAAAAAGATATAATATAGCTTTACCTTTAAGAGCAGGGCAGACACTGGTTGCTTTTGTGACTAACTGTAACTTTCTCTCTGTTTTTCCTTCAACGTTATTTCTTCTTCCGGATGCTCTTGGCCATGTAGGCAGCCCTTCCACCAGCCAGAAAAGAGAACTTTCATAGCCCCTTGAAAACCAGTCACACACAGGGTGACATTTTAGACTCATTAGGAACAAACACACAAACTCCCTTCTGCACAGAGATTTTTACTAACAAAAAGCTTCTTTCAGGAACTATGCACTCTAATGATGATTCTAGACCAACAATTCTATACTCTGAAGAATCCAACACAACTATGTCATATACACAAAAAATTACTAGCCCAATACCAGGAGCTTCCAGCACGAGTCCTGCACCATTTTTTGACATCAATGCCCCATTCCTACAAGAGAACTACATGCAAGGTTCTCAAACTCAGAGAATTTCTACCTTGAAACTAACGCATAACCAGGACGCAGGAAGTGCCATTCCCTGTCATAATCCACAGTTCTCTAACCCTGTTGAACTTCCTTCGTTTTTCAAAAAGCCTTGCTCACCACCACCTAACCCAGTGCCTGAGACACACACAGCATCTCTCTCCATTCAGATAGCTCCCCTTTCAGGACAAGATCCTGAAAGCCACAAACAGCTACCTGAGCTTTCTCCAGAGACTACAAAGATACCTCTTCAGCAAGAGAGACAAAAACCTGCAGTTGCCGCGACCTCTCAGTCCTCAGAGCGCCGGGTGATACATTACACTTTCCAGTCTTCTCTTTGATGTGTACTGTACAGAAGGAAAGGAAAGGAGAAAGAAACTCCCTTATGATTTAGACCCCAGCTAAAATAATAAGTAAACATCTGAGCATTTTTATACACACACACACACGCAGATCTTTTACCTAGAAGTCATGTTTCTCCCTTTTAGATATTTATTAAAAATCACTAATGCACCAGGGATTTAGCTGAGCACCTCCAGTGCCTGCCTGGTAAGCATGAGGTCGTGAGTTCAATTACCAGTACAAAAAAAAGAAAATAAGGAAATCACTGATGGATCAGTTTTCACTTGAGACAGTGCAAATCACTTCAATATGTAAAGTATTTTTAAGTTTCAAGGAGATATTTTTCATATCAGATCTTTTGACAATTGGACTTAGTTTATTTAAATGCACAAAATCTCTTAAAATAATCATCAGTTATAATTTGTTTTAGCAGGAAACATTTATCTTAATTTCAAGTAGTGTTAATCCTCCATAATAGAGTATTAATTTTCACTGAAATATGATCAATTTGTCACTTCAGAAAATGTATCAATCAGCCTCTTTTACCCAGACTTTGACGAAGTAAATATTTCTACATGCATAAAATTCTCTCAGTGCAGTATTCTGCTTACATTTACTGTCTGTTTAGAAGAGAAATGTGTCCCTCTACTTAACTTCTTCACAAAATAATGTCAAGATAATTATATTATATTTTAAAACAGAAGTTTTTGTTTTGTTTTGTTTTGTTTTGTTTTGTTTTATGGGGCTGGGAATTACAGTCAGAGTTTTGTGAAAAAAAAAAAAATCCAGAAGTTTGATAACTCTCCTTTTGTGTGGTTTTGTCACTTCGCAGGCTAACCAGAGATAGCTTAGTTACACAATTCCCAGAATGTTAGCATGATGTGAAAGTTAAGAGTTAAGATCCTGTCACTTTTTTCACTCAACAAATATTTATTTGGGCACCTGCTAGGTGTCAAAGTTCTAGTTACAAAGCTAGATTTGAAGCCATCAATGCTTAAAATCTTGTATGTGTGTGTGGGGGGGTAATCATTAATAAACACTTAAGCAAAATACACACATTAGGAAGGAGTTATAGAAATACAATTAAGGAGAGATGCGAGGAGCACCTGCCATGTTAACCAGAGAAGTAAAATAGACCTCAGTGAAAACAGGACAGCTTTGAAGGCTGGAAGAACATTGCAGGCAGAGGGAACAGCTGGGGTCAAAGCTTTCAGCTGAAACATGCTGGACGGTTCAAGGACAGGCAGGGAGGCCACAGGTGGAGAGGAAGTGAAGCACAGAGTAACAGGAGATGAAGTCAGAAGTAACAGAAGCCAGATTGCAGAAGTCCTTGCCCATCATTGCAGGACCTTGACTTTTCTACTCAATAAAAATGAGGATCACTGAAGGACTTCGACACAGCCACTAGTTTTTCTAATTTTATATAATTTTCAATTTTTATTTTTATCAGTACGTGTCTGCAGTACATAACGAGTACATTCCTTGTGCGGAGCTGGGACATATACACAGCATATCTTAATCCTTTTATGCCTAGTGTTCCATTTTCTTGGAACAGCACATAACAATGGAACATAAAAAATTTTCTCTTCAAATTCTTGTTCCTCATATTTTTCTAGGGAACATATGAATGAGCTTTGGCATTAAATGGGTTATTTTATCCTCTTCTATTCCCCTTTTTCTCCTCTCCACATCTCTTGGTCATCTTCCCCTTTGCAAAAGATCTATATCTGTTTCTAATTATCTTTTATTTTGCTTTTTCTTTTACTTACATTTTGGGAGTCTCATATAAGAGAAGCCATGCGATATGTAAGCTCCTGCCACTATTATTTAACTTTTACGTTCTGACCAAATCATTCTAGCAGCTCAGTTGAGAACTCACTAGAATGGGGCAAGGAGGAGAGCAGGTAACTCAGCTAGGAAAGATAACAGTAGCTTAGGTAAGGAATAACTGTGGTCGGAAGCAGGGTGGAAATGATGGAGACGGTGAGAAATCCATATGTGTGGATGTATTTTGACAGTCAAGCCAGCAAGGCTTCCTGGCAGATCACACACAGGATGCACGAAGGAGCAGGAGGTCAACTCCAGTGGGAAGGATGAACCTGCCATCCGCTGAGCCAAACAGCTGTGGGTGGGGCACGTTGGGTACCACTGGGACGGGTGAGTTTAAGATGTCTCTTAGATGTCCACAAGGAAGGCAGAGTGTCCAGGCGGAGGAGAGTTTCTTGTCCGGGGGGAAGTCTAGGTTAGAGGTAAAATCGTCAGCTTCTGGATGACTCTGTAGCCATGAGGCTGAGATCACCAGGAAGTGAGCATGGAGAAGAGAGGAAGCCTGAGAACTGAGCTCAGGCATGTCTTAACATGAAAGGCAGAAACGGCCAGGAAGTCTAAAAAGATTGTCTCAGAGGGAGCAAGAAGTCTAGGAAAATGCAGCGTGCCAAGAGCCAAAGGAGGAGAACCCGTGAGCAGATGAGGGGGCCAACCGTGCAACTGCTGCTGTGAGGGCGAGTGCAGGATGAGGTCTGCGCACTTAACCTCGACTTAGTAGTGGGGAGGGGAACGTTCCGGGAGTGGGGTTGAGGAAGACTATGAGCAGAACACCTGGATAACAACCCTTTCGTGGTGTTACTAACATACGAGGCTTCATCTGTTATCCGCCCTCCCTGAACCTCAGTTTCTTCATCTATAAAATAGGACTAATAACGTTTATCTCAGAGAGTTACTATGAAGTTCAAATAAGGTAATGCACATAAGAAGCTGGATGTAATGTCTCCCTGTTCTAGTTCCCCTGTGACCCTGAACTATGGTAGGGACTGCGTGGCTGTCAAGATTGCCTATTAAAAAGATTTTTAGTAGGAGACTATAGGATGACCTTGTATCATTGAAATACAAGCAGTATAGCAGGCAGACCTTCAGTAAACTGGGGAATGCCAAGTCAGTCTTAGGTGCTGCACAATTCTGTGTCTCTTCTCTCTTAGTTTTGTCCCTCTCCCTATTTCAAGTTGTGTGTGAATTTCTGTGACATACTTGTTTCTTCCATTTGGATACCTAACATACAACTACCTGACTGGGACGTTCAGAATTATATAACAGAAATTCCCAGGCAGGAGGGAGGACCCATTTGGCCCAAGTCTAGTCCTGCTATTTCTCCTCCTATCCAGTCTTCTGGGGCCATGAAACTATGCTTCTTAGTACAGATGCAGCTGCTGGGCCCTTCTCCCCAGCCTCTTAGAAAAAGCTGTCAGAAAGGAGGGAGATGATGGGAGAACTGCAGATGGGAGGTAAAGCCTGATTTTTATATAAACCCACTCTAGATTTTTTTTCAGGTGAAGAAAATTCTTCCTCCTTCCCTTTTTCATGGGTTTTGTTTTATTTGTTCTTGTTTTGCCCCTCTTCTCCAGCTCTCCTGAGGAATCATACATGAGGTGGCTCCGTCTTCCAGCGTCTCAAGGGTTTTCCTTACTGTGGAGATGAGGGTCAAGTAAAAGGAGCCCGAGTCTGTAGTCTAAAAAGTAATTGACATCTTATGGTTTGATAGTTCAAAGCATCTGGGGCTGGCCAACCACTGAATTTTATCGTTTTAGCTATAAAACTTAAGCATGAAGTGATTCATCGAGGGGCATTTCACATTACACAGACACAAAGACTTAAAACTGTGAGCATGTCTGGAGGCACTGAGTGATATGGAATAGCGCTGGAAACCCTTCAGAAGAACAAATGAATGGATACAGACCATTCTCAGACACAGTACCGTAAAACCAAATTCACGATCCTATCGATTGCCTATGACCATGATGATTTCAGAAAAAACATGTTCTAGCTTTTGACACATTTCAAGTCGAAGGATATGAACAAATCAGTAGAGCCAAATCATTATATTTGTCCTAATTTTAAAGGGAAAAAAATCACACGAGCGGATAATTCAAATCTGTATTATGATTGATACCATTTAACAGAATTTTCACTTAGCATAAGTAAAACTCAAAAAATCCATTTTATGTAGAGACTATCAGAGTGAAACTCCATTACAATGAGACAGTCCAATAATACTATCCAAAGATTGTTTATACCTGAATTCCACTCAGGCTTGAGGCAAAATTTTAATGTACTAAACTATAATTATTATAGTTTTATAATATTGTAGCTTTACCTCCCATGAAACCTGTAATTACTATAAATATTTACTAATATAAGGCTGTGTTTGCATTAAGACATTTTATGTCTGGGGAATGAATATCTCTGTCAGTTAATCCTAGAGATTGTAAAGCTACAAACAGTAAAATAAAATGTATCACACCTACAATGACCATGGTTAAACAACAACAAAAAGAACAAATGAAATAAAAATGGAGCAGGCCATCTGTCTTTTATCTAGTGTTGTTGTTCTTAACCTTAGATCAAGGATGCACTTTAGGTTGTCTGTGAAACCCTGAAGTTTATGCAGAATTTTATGTGCCTGTGAATTTGTGCTTTTTTCCAAAGAAAAGAATCAATAACTTTCAACATATTTCTAAGAGATCTATGACCCAAAGAGACCTTTTTATATGGATTTTTAAAGTACTCAAAAGTCTGGGTAAAAAAAGGAATTAATGATGACTTTCATGAGGCCAGCAGCCTGCATGACATCAACTGTTATGAAAATCGTACTGGCCAGGAACACCAAATGGCACCACTTAAATCTTTACTAGGCAATATTTCTAAGTTTATACATTTCTTGCTAACTCATTCCCCATCTTTGCACTAATATCTCACTATGTTTCCAGCCATTTTAACTGAAACTCTCAAACACCAGAAACTGTTCTGGAATGCAGGAAGAATAAAGAGGGAAAATGCTTTAGAGTTTCATCCATTCATACACTCATTCATTCATGCAAGTTTGAGGCTTACCATCAGAGTTGACATTTGTGATCATATTCCCTCAAGGTTATAGCAGCGAGCTGCAGAAACATAATGGGCCATCATGTCCCCTCTGGCTGCCAGCAATCTCTCTGGCACGCTGAGCCTCTTGGGTTATGTACAGCTGTGGGGTGGGGGTGGGGAACAGTTTAAAACCTTTGTTTTCCCTGCAGTTTCTTTCTCCTTTACCTAAAATGTAGTACCAACAGTAGTTCTAACCAACTAGAGTACTTTCTAACCATTATCACTGGCTGGTTTTATTTTCACACATAGGTACCCCCATTTACACTGCTATGATATATTAAATTTCATTTCTTTTAGTATTTTGTAGTGAAATCAGAGAACAGATTCAATGAGTGGAAAGGAAAGAAAATAATTCTCTTTCCACTTAGTCGTTTTTAGTTTGATCCATGTTTAAATCCGTAAGTCAGGGGGAAATGAAGCAAATTGACTAATAATTTGGAGACATTTTGATAGTGTGGAAGGGATAGGAACAACGATGCTACAAGATGGCTCTTGTAAAAATCAAATTAATCATTCAACCAGCAGACAATCTGATAGCATTTCACTGTCACCAGGACAAACACTAAAACTTCTAGGGAAGAAATTCCATTATGTCAACCCTCTTGTGTCCCTACCCAAACTCACATTGAAGTGCTGTGTGAAAACTGGTCTTGTTCCCAGAAAACACTGACTGGATTCATTTTCTTCATGTTTTCATGTTTTCTCTGTGCTGCGTGCTTGCTACCTAATCCATGAATGTGTTTCTTTGAAGTGCTTGCAAATAAAACCCAGGCTTTTCCTTGTCTGCCATATTGCAAACCAAGAAATGTTTTTTTGTTACCTGGATAATTTATATCTTTTCTTATTATTTTTCCTCAATCTCAGCGTGAAAATCAGCACTTAACTGCCAGTGTGTTGGAGGTAAATGCTTCACAGACACACAGACAAACTGCATCAGAAGCCTCTTCTTCATGCCCTTGTCCTGCGATTCCATTTAACCAAACCACTTTCTCACCAGGCAGTGGCTCCAGCCCAGCATCAGCACCTGATGATCTGGGACCTTCATGCCTGTATAACCCTCAGAGCTTTCCCCACTGTTTATATAAACACCCCACCCCAGCTCTTGAACGCCTTATCCACAGCCGCGACACGGGTTCTCTCAGGACAGACTCCTCCCGCTCCGAGAGCGAGTCCTCCACAGCCATTCTGGCTGAGCTGCAGATGGGTAACTCTGACACCACTGACTGGTCTGAGACACCTTCCCCAACCTGGGGTCAGAGGTCTGCTGTGACAGATGGCACCATCTTAACCACCCCTGCTGCCACTCATGTAATTATTCTTCCTTCCTTCGCCTCCACCATTTTTTGAAAAGGATTGATTTCTTCTCTGCCATCTTGTTTTGCAGCTGAGCACTTGTGTTTGCATAGGTGTTGATGAGTAAACGGATTCTATACCATCTGTCAGGGAAATCCAATGCAGTCATTCTTATTAATCCTACTTTGCACTAAACATTTACTTACAGTCTCTTCATTCATTTTACAGTTACTTATGGTTATTCCAGAATGGTTTACTGTGTTGCTATGGTAACTTAGTTATACAGTGATTTGCCTTAATAAGAAGCTATCTCAGAAATTTAGATAAGTATATATCATAAATGGTTATGGTTAGATTACAGAAAAAGTCCAAAATGTTTCAAATTTTTTAACCTCGTATTAATAACTTACAGATAACAGTATTCCTAACCATCTGATATGTCTTGTGTTTCTCACCTAAGTGATTACTGACTGCATCATGCTAATTCTTCTCGCTCTTTCTTCATTAACAGCTGTATCTAATGATACAAATAACCTTAATCTACATTACAGAAATTTAGCCTTATGATTTAGTTGCAGTTATTCTTCCTGAGCCATTCCACGATAGAAATTTATTATTTTTTATTTCATATATCAATAATATGTCATCCATTTGTGGCAATATGTAAATATTTTCATGCATATTACATTATTAAGATATGTCTAGATTTTAAGCATTCCATAATAAATGACTTATAAATAGCTAAAATACTTTAAAATATTATGGCACAAATTTTCATTTACATGTGATATAGCAGTAGTGGTATCCATTTGAAAGGCAAATAACTTTGGATAAAAACAGGAATTATTTTCCTGAAACTGATATTATGGTAAAGTTCCAAATAAGCATTGTCATAAACCACATTTTACTTATGCTACATAGTTTCTATATTCTATCAAAGACAATTTTCATGCATACAGTAATGTTATAATAAGCCAGCTATTAACTACATGGCAATAAAAGGAAGTGAAAGACACTTTTGTGATTGACTTAATATTCACCCAATGGCTGGGTATAAAACATTTTCTTCTTTTTTTTATGAAGAACAATTTATTAACTTCAATCATATGACAAACACTGGCGAGTTCATATTTAAAAGGAAATCCTAATAAATCCTTTAGTAAAGAAAAACATGTTTTCCTTTTTATGTATTAAAGAGAAAAAAATAACAACAATAAAGACAGAATCAAAACAACACAAAACCAATAAAAACTATATGGGATTTCAAAACAAGATGATAGGAATTAACAATGGTTGTTATACTGCATAATGTTATATTCAAGAAAGTTGCTGAGATCACCAGAGGTAAGAATGCAAGACTGATCAAACAACTAAAGGAATAAAAAATGATTTTAAAAACATTAGAAATGATACAGAGCTTCACTAGACAAGATGGTAGAAATTCAACAATAGTTGTTATACTGCGTATTGTTGTCCTCAAATTAGTTATTCAGATTACCAGACACAAGCATGCAAAATTGGTCAAAAAAAAAATTTAAACATTAACTGTTCCTTTCAATAAACCAATAGACATCAGCAGGACAATTACGCCAGCTAAAACATTTTCCAGAGCTAGCACCACCAAAATCCTTCTCTCCTCCATAGATGACAGACAGCTCCTGGTACCACGTACTCAACAGGGATAGGTCCTTGCCATGTCCTACTGTGCTTTAAATGATTATTAACTTTTAAATACTTAAGAAATGCTATCAGGACCTTTAGCAAAAATAAAAATACAAAGCAGTGAAAATATATTAATATTTGTAATAGCCTTTTCAATTTTCTCTTTAGGATGTCTTTGGGATGTTCATTGGGATTCTCTTTGAGATTTTCAGTTATGTATATAGTTTTGTGTATACTAATCAGAGACTTGTAACAAATTAATTCTAGTTATCAGTTTATTACACATAGACCCTCCATAAGATAACAATTCACTATAAAGTATTTCCCAAAATTCTAATGGTATTATTTAGTTAGTAAAATCTTAATCAGTTTTACAAATACAACACATTTAGTGTTTTTAAAAGTCCCTAATCATTACTGGAACCATCAAAATAGAATTCAGAGCCAGTTTCTTAAGTTTACTATCCCTAGCCCCAAAAATCAAAATCCAAAATGCTTCAGATAATGAAATTTTTTGAGCACTGGCATGACTTTGTAAGTGGAAAATTTTACACCTGACCTCAAGTGATGAGCTGCAATAAAATTCAGGTGCATAGAATTTTCTTCAGGCTATGTGTATAGGGTGTATATAAAATATAAATGAATTTCATATTTAGCCTGGGGGCATTCCCAATATATGTCATTATACATATGTACATATATACACACATTTATATATAAATATTCCAAAATTCAAGAAATCTGCACTATTTCTTGTCTTAGCGACCTGGTGATCTTCAATTAAATGATTCTTCTACTTTTAACATTAATTATAATAATAACATTAAGATTAAATTTGTAAGGATCCACCAACCTTGATTTAGGCAAGAGATAAAAATATTCTCAAATCATTCCTCAGAGGTACACAGAGGCTCTGAAGCATCTGATCAGGACTGTGCCTCACAGTCATTTGATTGTCCAGTTCTCTTCAGCTAGAAGATTCCTCAAAATATAGTTGGCTATAATATAAGAGCAATTTTTCCAAGAACTTAAAGAAAGTACTTCAGAAGTACAATCCTTATAAAGAAATATGTATTGATTTTGGAATATATGGCTATTGATTTTAGAACATATAGCTATAAAGTAATGAAATTAGATTTATTTTATGTCATTGAAACATAACTTATTTTAAAGTCAAAGCATGGATATATGCAGTTACTTCTCTAGTTCAAGCTTGTTTAATAGAACTTTATTTCATTTCAAAACAAATAGAATGCGTTCACAAATTATGGGTCTTTATGTGCATGTGTTCTAAGAGAATTTTAACTAAATGTTCTGAACTAAGGTTCTGCTTCCTTTGCATGCATTTATGTAATTGCCATAATGCTGACTGTTGTGCTGTAGCAAGATAGTCAAAAACTCAACTTCTGTGAGTAAGTTGCTCAAATTCAGTTAGATATGTGAAATTATTATCTACCATGAATATCTACTATACCATTAGTACCAGGGTGCATGTTATAAAAATTATTAAAGAAGTATATGCATGACCCTCTCCAGGAAGAAACTTGAAGTAGCACTGGTGATGTAAAACACTCACATATCAAACAAAAATTATTAAGAAATTAGAGTACTAAATGTTGAAAAAGTCAACATTTTGTCACATCTTTCTGATGGTACTTTACCAGCTGTGTGACTCTTCTAGAATAAATTGCTCTATGATATGTAAGTCCAGTGAACTGTGTTCCTTAGGTTAATCACCTTGCATGGGAAGCGTTCATTCACTAGAAAACATCCCTAAGTCTGAGAACCAGCTCTTTTCCTCATCCCAGAGAGCATTCATCTCAAATACTGCATGTAAAGTAGTGTGACAGTGATCTGACTACTTAAGTCATGATCCCAAGAGCACAGTTGTCCTCTGCATTTATTTTGCAGTGGCTTCTGCTGATACCATTGGGCACCTCTGTTGGCAAAGTGGCATGCCCACTGGCCAACTGCTTCCATCCTTCCTAACCTCCAGCATTGCCCTCAGATGTATGAAAAAATTATTTTCAGAAGTAGAGAGAGAAGACACTGAAAACACGTACCCTGCTCCTCTGACATCAGTTTTTAAAATAAATAAAAACTTGGCAGTTGATTAGTGTCTTGTGATTGGAGGACTTTTTTGTCACCAAAGGAGTGATGTTGACAGGGAACTGTGTGCTATAACAAGATGCCTCTGCACTCTTCTCAGAGCCAGATAACAGTGAATGGCAACTCTGGCGGTGCTGTGAGCCCAATGAGTTACTACCAAAGGCCGTTTTCCCCTTCAGCATACTCTCTCCCAGGATCCCTCAACTCCAGCCTTATCATGCAGCATGGCAGATCTCTTGGTAAGTAATTTGGTCACCATGATTCCCATGAGAATGCAAACCACCCGAGAGAAATATAAGACAGCAAAGTGAAACAGGAGTGCTCAACACACCACTATTTGGTAATCCTTCCCAGGGAGGAACTGGGGCAGGGGAGTTCACATTGCAGAAGCGAGGCACCCAGCTATGCAGACAATGACTCCACCTGTGTCTCAGCCTGGAGATGTCAATTCTGTGTTTGAGGTGTAGGGTGAAACGAAAAATATGATACCCAGTTAGGGAGAGGAGCTTCTACACTATGCAGAGAATATATTAATTAATATTAATATTTTCCATTAAGGTCACTTGTTCTTTTGTGGAAGCGCTTCATGGTAGACCTTTCCTTAGTTTGTACGTCAAAGGAAGAATTGTTATCACAGATATGCTGCACAACAGGGGCGACTGCCTCACACAGTGGTAAAGCAGTATTGTACTGGCTCAGAGGCATAAATTACTATTCAAACTGAGGCCTTATGGCTATCAGTCAAGGAAGCCAAACAAGAGAAACTTAAGAGGTCCCTTAAGTGATGATGCCATAATTTTACTGAGATAAGTTTTCGCCCTTTGGGTATTAAGTGTTAGATAGAAGATATAGCTCTCCAGGGGGAAAAGTGAACATATGAGCATTTTAATTTTTTAAAAATTAAGCATATCATTTTGAAGCCTCCTGGAAAAAATGCTGTGTTATATAAAGGTAGAAACACTCTTATGTGGTAAAATATCTTAGCATATTTTTAAAAATAGGGTAATAAATATTTCTTAGTTTTTAAAAATGCAATTTTAGAAACCCAAAAGACTCTTTAGAACATCCCTAATAGAACCAACATACAAATTGCGAATGAAAAATTTTCCATGATACGAAGAAACTAGAAAGCTTCCAGAAGCAGAGAGGAAGGCAAGGAGAGCAGGTCTTCATGTGCTTCTCAGGAAAGGAGAAGGCCCATCCCCTGGCCACCACAAATCCAAAACAGACAGTAACTAGAATACAGAACTTCGCCCCCTCTGCCTTCCCAACATGATCCTGTTTGGAAAGAATATGATGCCCCTCGTTTGCTAAAGAACTTTTTATGTCAACATCCAGCATGAACTTGGTAGAACTCAGTTTCTAAGGTCACAAGAGCCTCTATCAGACTAAGTAGAATCAAGGGACTCATTAAGGAAAAGTCTAAATATACTTGTGCCCCCTCTAATACTACTCTTGGGAATCATCTATGAATCTGATAGTGATTTTAGAGTATAAGAAAGTAGACCTTCCTGTGCCAAAAATTTTCCCTCTCACAATCACACCGTAGTTTGATATTATACTATCACTATATCTAGATTTTTTGGTAGTGGAGCTATGAATTATCAGCACACCTGAAAATAAAACTTTAAATTATTCTCACCGCAACATTTCCCCAGATAAGCATAAAAGTGTGATTCTTTATCTCACTGCCTTTCTTAGTTTTCGTCTCCATTCTCAGCCCCTCCTTACCAAACAAAAAGATATAAATATTTGATTATAGAAGGACTTTGATCTTAGAGCACATCAGTGGGTACATTTTAAATATAAACCGTATTACATAGAAAAAAATCCTCTTATAAACATTGAACAAATTTCAGCTGGCCAATGCTGTGACAGAAGAAGAATTTGCAAGTCCACTCTGCCCTAGGTAGGCACTGTACTTAGTTGAAGATGAAAGATTGCAAAGATAAGACCATTTAAGAAAGTAGTCAAATAAAGGACTAACTTCCACTGCCTAACCTACAGGTTTATACAGTCTTATGAACCCGTGTGAGGAGCAATGCAGTTTGCTTAGGCTGGCACTTATGCACATAGTAGGTGTTAAAAAAATTGAGGCTAATAGAAATACTAGCATATAGTTACCCTCTGAAGCCTTTTTCAGAATTAAGTAATTAATCAGAATCAAATATTTCATTTTCTCTTAATTTGAAGTAGCTTGAGAAAGACATGACTTTACATCCAATGACATACAAGCAGTTTCATTTCTACCTTCATCCATTTTCAAAAATGTATTAAAAATGATTTTTTGTTGCAAAATAAATTTAAAATGGCCATAATAACAGAAATAACAATTATACATATTTTAATGAATTTTACCTTAAACAGACTTTAACTCTAATTATCTTTACAAAGATGAGTTAATTTTTAAATGGTTACTTATAATGTCTTATTCAAATTTTTCAGGAAAAATGTAGTTTATATGTCATGTATATGTTCATTATGTGAATGTGTATCCCTATATATATATAGTTATAGCAATGAATCCTACCTTGAAATATGGAGACCTTTCCCATTTCTATACAAAAGAACTTTCTGAGTAACAGATCTACCAAAGCATGGCATAAACAGTATAAACAAAGTGTCATGGTTGGTCACCCCAATGTTGATATTAATTACAGAAAAAAAGAAAGTTCTATTAATAACTGTACCAGGCGAACAGCAAGTGTGTTGACTTTCAAAAGTACTTTTGACTCAGTAAGTAGAATATATAGTACATATATGTATTCTCTGTTGCTTCTAAAAGTACGTTAGAAGTTGATAAAGACAACACACACATAGAAATTTGATAAACCTCAGCTAATTTATATCCTTAGGGCAGTTGTTGTCCTCCAAGAACAAACAGTAATGGCTTTGGTATTTTAGCCATCTAGGCTATTTAAGTAATGTTCAATTACTACTAATAATTTAAAAGTATGTATTGATCCAGAAGTCATTACATCCAAGAATATGTGTGGATGAAAAATTTTTAAAGTTATTTTGGTTTCACTTTACTTTTATAGAATCACTGTTATTCACTCAACTCCCTATCTTTTATTGAAACATACATTTCAGTACTTTTAAACGATGGTGTCCAGCAGTACCTCAAGAATAATATTAATGTTAATTATGGACTAAGAGAAATTACTAGACTTTTCTTAGTTTCTGTCCCCTCACCTCTAAAATTGATTCTTGCTCCCATGATTCCTAGAAAGGAAAGACGAGGTAAAACCTATCAAGTGCTTAAGCCACGGTGGCTGGCACTGTGATTCATCCGGTACTGCTCTTCCTCTCACCACTCTTCATAAGGTGGAGAGGTTTCCATTGTTACCGCCCGGTACAACCTGTGTTTACAAACTATCAATGACACAGGTGACCCGGATGTAAAGTAAATGAGCCAAAAGACATGGTGATAGAAATATGGACTCTAGTTACAGGTGGCATAAATGTACAAGAGGCACCTTTAATTTATCTTTCTTTGTGGGTCCTACACAACATATTATATTTCACCGAATAATCTCCACAGATTCCTCAGAGACATATTCCCAGCATGCTCAGTCTCTGGACGGCACCACAGGCAGTTCAATACCCCTGTACAGATCCTCTGAGGAAGAGAAGAGGGTGACAGTCATCAAAGCCCCGCATTACCCAGGAATCGGGCCTGTGGACGAATCTGGAATCCCGACAGCAATTAGAACGGTAGGAAATGCCAGCAAACGCGTCTGCCTGGGTCTGCACACAGACTCCACAAAGGATGGATTGTGCGTGGCTTTGTGCATTCCTAGGGCCTTATATAATGAGGATTGCCCTCGGAGCCACTGCATGCTCATGAATATTACGCTGTGTGGCAGAGAAAGAGGACTGTTTATTGAACGGAATGGCACAATCTGTTTTTCCATTTGAATTAAAATCATGAAAATTGTGATTCTGTTCAATGACAAAACTTTTGGGGGTTTGTTTTGTTTTTGTTTTGTTGTTTTGTTATCCCTTTTGTCAAGGAGTGGTAGAGATGTAGAGAGAAAAGACAAGAAACAACAACAACCAGAAAAAAGAAAAAGAAAAAAAAAAACTGTGAATTCTTGGGCTGCATTAAATTCCCACGTGCATTGCAAACAAACCAGCGATGTATTCTTGAAATGGATGTGTGTTCACACCGAGGGACTGGGAGCTGTGAATTGGGAGCTGGGAGGTGAGATGACTGAAGTGGAGGGAGTTAATGTCACGGAAAGGAAAAACTGAAGACAAAAACACATTTCAGTGGCCCTCTTCAGCTGGTCCTGCTGAGAGCTCTCCAGGGATGATAAATGAAAGTGTTGGGGATTTTTTTTTTAGTCTTTAAACTCTGCCAAAGCGTCGCTCAGTGTGTCTGGGCAGCCCCTTCCGGTAGAGCGCAGCAGTAGCACAGCAGCGGGGAGCACAGCAGGCAGCTGCTGCTGACCAAGTCCACTTGAAGAGGTCTGTGCTACGGTAGCCGGAGAAGGAAGACAGGAAACCAGGATGAGAGGCACAGCATCCCTGCAGGTGAATCGCAGGGGAGGTGTGAGAAGGGCTCCCCACCGCTGCATATGCTTAGCCTGCCGTACCCACAGAAAGGGTTGGGGCGTTGCCAAGAGCAGCTTCCCTGGAACGCAAACCTGGGGAGCCAAAGACAATAATGGATAGAGGGCAAGAATGGGGACACTATCAGGGAAAAAGCAGTGGTGAGACTGGAAACATTCTAAAGAGAAAGTGTGTGTGCGTGTGTGTAGTGGTGTGGGGGGGTGCTTCTCTGCTGGAATTTTCATTTATTATACAAGGATTACATGTTCTATATTCAGAGACATAAAGGGAGAGATACTTTTGTTATTCTAAGTATCTGCGTTACAGTTAAATCCAAAAAGTAAACCGATACAGCAGGCATTGGATTTTAGACTCGTTAGATTGCAAGAATGTTGAATATGACTAATTATAAAGTCCTCAAAGTCTGTGTTGGAGCTGATAATTGTCATATTTAAGTGACAGGAGAGGTTCAGGGGCTGTGACTAAGATTCTCAGTCTTATGATGATTATATGTTTCTGGTGATGGTGTTTTGTCATTTGTTTTCCTCTTAGAATTTCGGACTCAAAATGGTTTAATTTGAACTTGAATTTTTTCTGTAATAATTTAGGGATACCAACAGATAGAGTGCCCTAGGTCTTGCACAGTGTATACGCAAAGTAGGAAATCTTTGCTTGTTATCTAGTTATAGATTCTGTCTGAAAAGATTTTATCTGAAAACTCTGGGTATATTTTTAAGTCAATAAATGATACAACCAGATACATTCTTCTCTATAAGATACAATTTTTAACTGTTTTGTGAGTTTTTAAAGAAAAAAATCTGAGATGTTGGGGGTGGTTAATAAAAATCAAGTACTATTAATTTTTACATTGCTTTTCAACTGCCAAATCAAAAGCCTGCTTAGAGATGCATAAGCAAGCACATAAACTAAAAATATATGCTAATTTCACTTCTATAAAACAGAAAATAAAATAAGCAACACAGAAGTTCCTTATAAGGAACCATAATTTTTCTGTACCACCATGCTGTTAGACCTTTAAGACTTTACAAAGAAGGTACAGGTCTGTGGAAAGTCTTCTCTTACTCACATTTACTATTTTGCAGTCCTAAAGAGGACATCCCCAAGTATAGCTGTGTTTATAAAGTGAGTCAGGCTTCTTGGCCACAGCAGGCCAAGAATCTCCAAGGCTGTTTTTATTCCCTGTCCATGCAGAAAGCAATGATTATCACACTCGAATTGTTTCAGGTTAACTTTCTGCTTTGTGTATACACCAAAGTCAGTACTACTTCAACGTACCGTGCCATGGCAGCACTTTAAATGACCAACATATGCCAAGCCAACATAATTTTTAAAGTAGTCCAGAAACTCCAGAAAGGCAAGAGTCAAGATAGACTACTTTTGAGTCCTTTTAGCGGAGGAAAGTAGTTCCATATCACCCTCTCTCATATGGCCTGAGATATCTATGTTAGACTTTTACTGCCATTCTTAACACAGAATCACTAGGCTCAGATCCCATGTTGTTGTGTAATTAAAACATAGTACGTGACATGCAGATTCTGTTCTTTATTGTAATTAAAATGTAACACTTGCTTGACCATTTTTAAGCCAAAAAGGGGCAAAAGCAGGGCAGAATCACTAAATGCTTAATGCAGAAAATATGTCTCTTTTCTTTTTCTGAAATCTCTGCATATCAAATAGGTATGAAGCTTTGACTGCTCATAAACTGGACAGATGTAAAAGCTGAAGTCTATTCAGCCAGGGTTATAACTGTACAGTGAAGTTCTAGTTATTATTTTCATGCAAAATGACTTTAAAAGACACATCTCAAAGTAAATTTCCTCAAATCTGAACAGGTTTGTCTTTCCATAATCTCAGTGATGGGCGTGATGATCTCTGCGACGGCATTTATAACAGGAGCTTGAATGATTACAGTACTGCTTTTAGAAAGGGACGCTGAGTCTCAGTGTTCCTGTCCTGCCGGTCTCATATTCTCCTTTGCCAACTGACTGGGCATTTCCCGGCATCTCTGTGCTGGCCATATAAAGCTAGCAAATGGCATAACTGTGAGATCCTGCCTGATATAGGATCTCCAGCAAGCAAAGAGAAAACCTTGTCTGTAAAATGCATTGCCATTAACAGCAATATAATTTACTCATTATAAGATTCCTTAGTATTGTTGGTTGTGTCCAGGTATGGGAAGAATGCAGTTTTTCACAAAGAATGCAGTTTTTCTTAGTTTTGGTTGCTTTCGTGCTATAAAAAAAGAAAGCTCAATGAAAGAAAAATCATGTGAAAATATTACATGGTGGGTTGAGGGTGTAGCTCAGTGGTAGAGCAATTGCCTAGTAGGCATGATAGCCTGGGATCAGTTCCCAGCACTGAAAAAAAATTTTAATGAACAAATACATTTCTGCGTTTTGTTTGAATGAACAAAAGTAGTTAGACCCCTGCTTCATCATCACACCCCTTACCAGCTCCCCATCCTCAGACTATATAGACAGTCAACCATCCCCTCAGTTTTCCATTTTAGAGTCTAGAACACAGAGGTGATTCATAGCAAAGTAGCCTTTAATTTTAATCTATATTTGTGGCCATTGCCAGAATTGTCTGTTCTCAGAGTTCAAAATAAATTCAGCACAAGACCTTCATTTTCCAGATGAAAGGTGCAATGACCCCATTACTAAAAGAAAGTCAGGATATAAAATCAGAGCCAACACTTAGTCAAACAAGTACAAGAACACTTTATAGCAGACCTACCAAATTTTTTAAATCTAGAGATCGTCCAGAAATTTTACACAGTCTAACTGAAAAACACTGTGGTTTAACTTAAAATATTACAGTAAAATATACATTGCCATTAATTCCCCTCCAAATACTTGTCCTTGCTTTGAACACAACTTATTCCGTTGCTCTTTGCCGCTTTGTGAAACAGTTCTGGAAGTATGCTTTCATGTCTTTAGTTGCACTGTCCTGGCTGCCTCAGTATTCTGAATTGGTCATTTACCTTTCATGGTCATTTTGACTTTTAGGAAGAGCTGAAAGTTAAACATGCCAGATATGGTGAATAAGGTGAACAAGTAATATTTATATAATAAAATAGAATAATAATATAAAAACATTGTAACAAAAATAAGAGAATAAAAATACGGTAGTATTTTAAATAAAAATACGGTAGTATTTTTATGAGTCTGTCTATTGCGTGGTACTTGGCAGCAACATTCACCGTATTTTTTATCACATCCCATAAAAGCACATGATTTTTTTTATTTAAACACACACCGTACTTTCTGATGACCCTTTGTATTTAATTGCAGTCTCTTGCCTTAGCAGCTCCAAAAGAGCCGAGATAAAGATCTTGCCAAGCAAAATGTTTAATTATAGTTGTAAAGGTATATGGCTACTTTTGTTGCTAGCGAGAGTGGGTCTTTAGCCGTATGTAAGATGGCAACCGAATGTGCACTGGTTCTTGAGCCGGCTGGCGCCATCGCTGCTGTCCATCCTTTGGGGCCCTCGAACAGGAGAGTTTCCCACACCAAGGTGTTGCCAGTCAGCGGAGGGTTCTGGGTAACTGTTTTCACGGTAATGCCTCTTTTAGTGTCTGACTGCCAGTGGCATCAGCTCCTTCAGCGTAAGCTGCCCTCCTGGCCACTGTGGGGACTCTTCCCACCACCAGAGGTGGCAGCTCCTGGCTATTCTTCATTATTCTTCATTGTTCTGTGCTGCTTGAGCCCAACCACTGAAAGCTTTCGGCACTAGTGGCCTTTAATGTTATCGGCCCTGGCTCTGGAGGCTTTTGGTGCCAGGGCCTTTGATATTATAAGTGCCTAGTGTACCTGTTCAGCCTGGAGGAGGCTTTCTTAGGACTTATGCTGCAGCATAAGGAGTGACAGCACACTGCATTGAACTTGCTAAAGCAATGGGGTTCTTGCACTTGCTTGTAAAGGAAAAAAAGGCTCACGCATGCACATTTCCACACTTTTTGTTTGGTCATGGGTAGGAGAGAGGCCCCACACCAGCCTGAGTGATGGAGGCTGAAAGGGGCAGAATCTTGCAGAGAGGCTGAAGGACAGAGTCCCCAGGATAGATCTGTGAATGAAGCCTGCCGCAGCTAAAACAATTACCTCTCAGTGTGGCCACGGTGAGCAGAATAGGGAGAGTTGGGTCCTTCTGCCCTGTGTAGGTGTACATCCAATAAGCTAGATTCAGTCAGTGTTTTATTCTACAGATATTTGAGAAATGTTTAAGATTCTTTACTATTTATGTTTATTGACCACTTATTGTATTCCAGGCTCTGTGGTAGACATTTTTGTATATATTATCTCATTCAATTTCCATCATAACCCTGTGAAGTAGATATCATTATTTCATCTAGAGAGAAGAAAATTAAGGCTCAGAAAATTGACATAACTTTCCCAGATTCACATTGCTAGGAAGTATTGAACAGTAATGGGGATCTTTCTTCAAGATGGAATTCATTTTGTCTTGCCACTGCATCTTTCTGTCATGTCCAAAGCGCAGAATGCAGAAGGATCTTCTCCTCTGGAAGACCTCAGAATTTATCAAGGCAAAAGTTGTGTACACCTTATTATCCCATTAAAAGAATTTTAGATCAATGTCTACATATTTAGATTGCTCTGGGACTCTAGATTATTTTCTACTATATTCAATATTTTAGTAATTTAGTCCAATGTATATCAAATTTATTTCTCTTAACCTAAGCTGATCAAAAAATAGTTTGAGTAAAAAATACTCCCTACTGATAAAATGTCTTGATGGAACACTCAATAAAAGTTGTAAGAATAATTATAATCACCAAAAGAAATTAGGCAAACCTTGCTTAAAAGTTCCAAAACTCTTGTTCAGGGAATTTTATATAAATTTATATGTGCTAATATCTATTATTTAGTGCTAGCCACAGTTATAATTTACACAAGTAAAAACATAACATCAAATGTTTTAATTCAGCCTAAACTCGAACATGGAGTAATATATTTATATTTATATATGCATACATTACTGGATAAATTACTAAAACTGCCATCAAACAATAACACAGAAGCTGGAAATGTTATCACTGGAAGAATAGTGAGTAGTATCAAACAAAAGTATGTTCTCATTTTTCTTTTTCTGATTAAATGCCTGGTACATATCATTTTCCTGTAAGTATAATCAGTTTCTTTTATAATCATAAGGCTGTATGTTAAAGACCCTACTGGATCTAAATGGGTTTGAAAATCCATACCAGTGAAACTATGTTAGCATCAAAAAGAGTAGGACTAAACTTTTCTTGTCCAAATTGTGATCAAATAAAAATCCTGTGAGAATGTGTTCATGTTTCGAAACAAGAGGATTTCTTGAGACTTTCATGCTCTCTTTCCTTTATAAATATTGTTTTAGGACTTTAAAAAGGCTCATACTGTCTTTCCAATGAAATCTGAAAGTGCATTTTTATGGAAGAATGTATTTGCAGCTAGTAATAACATCAAGAAAATGTCCTCACATTTTTAAACACATACTAATTTCGACATTGAAAGTTGAATTCCTTCAGGGAAAATATAATAATGCCTAATGTATATAAAATTAAATAAAGGACTTCATTTACATTCCACATAAAATAGCAAACTGTTGAATGAGTTTGAAGATATCACTTATTTTTTCTGCATGGGTTTTAGCTTTAAAAAGAAATGCATTATAGAAACATAGGAAGAAAATTGCATATTTTAATGATACATTATAATTCCCTGTAAAACTCAATAAATAGTAGTTTACTATTTAAAAAAAATATGCTATTAAAAAGACTGAATATAAGCCATGAAAACATTGAAGAATAATGATGACCTAAAAGCAGTTCTGTAACTTTTGGATATTCTGTTTTGCAGACAGTTGACCGGCCTAAGGACTGGTACAAGACCATGTTTAAGCAGATTCACATGGTGCACAAGCCAGGTGTGTATATTGTTCTGCTTTCTGACCAGGTCTTTGTGGAATGATGCCTCTTTCATACAGATCTTGTTCACACAAAAATGTCAAGACCCCAGTGAACTTCATGCCCCCTTGTTCTTTTCTATAGCCCTCTGTTCTCCTTATATCTCCCCTCAAGTCACAGATCTGTGCCTCTACCTGGCTCCACACTGCCTCTTAGGATGTGCCCTTGGAGGACTGCCAGGTGTTCTGGTCCTACCCCTGTCCTTTCCTACCACACCTACACTAGTATGTTGTCTGCTTCAACACTCTTTCCTCTGTCTACCCTGTCTGCTCCTTATTAAGACTGTGAGTACAGATAGGTCTGGCTGAGTCTACTCAGTGCAATTGACAGAAGATCTTCAAAGTACTTGCTAAAGGAAAATCATGACCCAGAAGAGGTGGCCGCCTGGGCAAATGAGGACAAGGGATTGACTTTGCATGCTATGAAGAAAGCAAGCAGCAAGACAAACAGCCTCTCTCCAGAGGCCCAGAAAAAAGCAGTATTTGCAAATAAAAAGTGGTATTATGAACTAGGAAGAATACATTGCTTCTTCTAGCAAATTTCTGATGTTTCTCTGAAGTTCTGCTATCTTGTGATACAGTCACAGAATCTGTATTACCATATTTATGTTTCATTTTCTAGATGATGACTCAGACATGTATAATACTCCTTACACATATAATGCAGGTAGGATGGCTTTCCTTGCTTGCAATGACTGTTTTATGCTTGGCAATGTTGGGAAGAATTACACGATTTCTTGTATTACCCCTTTGTTTGACCACACGTTGTCAGTTCCTGTAATTAGGAGGATGCTTTCTATCTTGTCTCAGAGTACGCATAGCAAAAAGATTGATCCTTTCTCATGGAATGAGAATGGGTACTGTTTTATCTCATCCCTTCCCACTGTTAGTTTATTCTCAGCTTCAGGAATGTTTAACCAAAGTGTGAGGGACAGTGTGAAGGAACCTACTGGGACCCCAGTACAAAGTAAGATAATAATCTTCTGTTATCAGCAGAGAGAGTGATTACACTTACTTGTGTAAGATCTTTCAGGTACATTTCCCCAAAACAAATCAATCAAAGTGTTTTGTGACCTTGTCCAGGCTTTTGCTTGTGTTTGTAACCATTTAATGAAAGATTTTTTTAGATATCATTAGGCTGGACAACTTTTCTAATTCAAACTTCCAAATGGACATAATTTAATAATTTCAATCTTGGCATTTCCACTTGTATTTGGGGGGATTATTATGTTGTGCAGTGGCCTTGGGGCTGGAGTAAGGATCCCTTAAAAATGTTCCCCCTTGTTGCTTTATCCTAAATGGGGGGAGAGTTCACTCAGTACCTCCTCTTGCGTGGCCTCAGCCTAGGACTTCCACAGTCACTCCTTGGTCAGCTAAGCCCTAATGTAGGGATCCTCTGGCCAGCCTGGTAACCAAATGGTATGGTGCTATTCCTCTGTGACACTTGGACTTGGGCCCTCTAACTATTAGAGATTTTACTACTCCTCTCAATAGTCAAACAGAGGAAGGATGAGTAAAATCATCCTATGAAGCTATTACACCTCTGGCTTTAGGTGTTGGCTCCGTAATATCCAATAAGATGTTCCCTTCCACTTTTCCTAATGGTCACAGGTACACCAAATTCACCTCCTTTACTTAACTCAGAAGCTAAAGTCTGACTGCAGAATTGAGGCAAAGACTATAAGCAAAGACATTGTTTCTTGTCGTCTGTCATGAAAATTTCATGGACCTTCAGAAGTAGATGAATGCAAATAGACATAGCACAAGAGTTGCAAGTGGAGAAAATTCAGAATTTTAATACATTTTCAAATAACAAAGTAAAACGACAGTCATTTACATATTACTGGGCAAAGCCCTACAGGTTTCAGTCTCTTCCCTCTCTATGAACCCAACCCCCTACTACTTTTATGTCTCGCTTTTTTTACGTTTTCCTCCTCCGTGCTATCCCTGCTAATCTCTTCCATCCACCCAAACTAATCCTTTTGGCCGTGGGTTCCATAATATCTTCTCTGACAAATCCAGCATCTCATAATCCAGGAAAAAATTGGCTGAATTCCTGTAAGTTTATTCATACTAATGATTTGAATTGGTACTAATTCCAAAATAATTGATGATGATTTACTGTAATCAGTGCTTGTGTGAAGAATAAATTAATAGTTAATTCATAAGTAATGACTAGTAAATTGATATTCTTAATAAATTACTGAACAATATGCCTCCCTAATGTATGCAATATGAATATGCCTACTGATAATAATTTTGGCAAAATCACTGGTATTTTGGGTGATATAGACAACTCAATGCACTTTTAAAATGGTATTTGCTTCTTCTTTTTTTTACCGCGATAGGCCTGTACAGCGCACCCTACAGTGCTCAGTCTCACCCTGCTGCAAAGACCCAGACCTACAGACCTCTTTCCAAGAGCCACTCTGACAATGGCACCGATGCCTTTAAGGAAGCGTCCTCCCCAGTGCCTCCCCCACATGTCCCCCCAAGACCAAGAGATCGATCTTCAACAGAAAAGTAAGGCATTCTCCCGCAGCGTGGCCTATGGTTCGCTTAGGGTAAAAGTAAAGCCACACGGCACTCAACAGAAGGATCAACTCAGACAGAACGCATGCGCAATGTTTTAAGTCCACACACATGTTTATTGACTCCCTCTACTGGGATCGTAACAAAGACTGTCACAGTGTTGGGTCACGCCATCACAGTGCACTAAATTAAACTCAAAGTAACATAATCAAAATGTTTGGTGATTGTTTAAATTTTAAAATTTTCTTATAATAAAAGACACAGTGCCATCAATTCCCCAAAAAATAGTCCCTCTCACTTTAAATATCTGCATCCTGTCATTCTTTCCACTGTCTGAAATAGGTCTGAAGTCCTCTTTCATGTGTGACTTTGCAGTGTGATCGAAAACATGGTGAATGATGATGTTGATTGCCATGCATTAGAAAGGCGGGCTCCTAAAAATGTTGCAGTGTATCTTTATCCCCTTGATGTGCCACTGTGTGACTGCTGGCTTTTCCCCAAAGTCAAAATGACCACTGAAAGAACATCAAGATAGCCACAACCCAACTAGAGACACAAAAGCAGACTTTCAGAACAGCTTCAGGGGATGGCAAAAATGATGGGATAGTGTGTTTGAAGGGAAAGTTATTCACAAATTCTAAATCAGGCCTTCGTTAGTGAGTATCTATCCATGACTCATTTCTACCAGCTCTTAGGACTGATTCTAATTTTCACTTTTCCACTGAAATATTTTTATGCTAACTCTTCACACTCAAATAAAAAATTATGAGCACATTCCTATTGTGTCATTCTGTTAGGATCATGACTAATATTCCCAGTTATAGGAGATCTTTATTAAGAGCTCACTACAGCCCAAGCACTAAGCTAAGCACTTTTCCCATACTACATCAATTAATTCTGACATCATCCTAATGAGATATGCTCTACTACAGAGACAAAGAAACTAGTTAAGGAAATTGGTGTAATTTTCCACATTTGTTCAGCTTTTTGGTCCAAACCAGAATTCAAACTCAGCTCTGCTTAAATCCAAGCATATTGTACCTCTACTGACAACTAGTAAATAAGGATATAAAAATTAGCCTTTGTTAGTACTGATTATTGTGCATCATCCTTTATACTCATTCAAAAAATTATATTGAATACCCCAGATTAAGGTTATGAGAAACCAGTGATCAGGTAGTGTATAAGATACTGCAAAAGTGGGCACAGGTCATGTTTGAAGGATTTCTCATTTTGTTGTCATGATCAATTATGTGTGAAGTCTTAAAACTGAGGTATAATTGTCCACTCACAAAATAATACCTTTACTATCAAAAACAACCAAAATTAACTGAGAATTAAATGTACTGTTTGCTCTATATGCTAGCAAAAAATAAATCTCTCATAAAGAAATATGCTGGCCCCTTACAAAGTCCTCTACAAGAAAAATAGACACAATTTTATTGTGTGTTTTACAGAGAAATCAGACTGAAAAACTGGAAGGAGTCTGCCGAATACTCGTCACTGATGTAACAGAAAACTAGGGCTCCCCCGGTTGTGCCTCTCGGAGTGCTTCTATCTCCAACATGCGCTGGAGTTAGAATTTCCCCAATCTAAAATCAGAAAACCCATCTTCCTAAAAAAATAAATCTCTAAGCAATAAGCCCTTCCTTCTTTTCCAGCAGAAGCCTTCCATTTTAGACCTAGCTTCCTGGAAAAGCTGGACTTGCTAAATCCTCCTTTGAAGCATTACTTATGAAGTCCTAACAACCTCTGAATGCCAGTAGTTGAGGAAAAAGACTCCAGTGAGACTCCAGTGAGATAGATGCTGGACTCTGGTTTTTGAAGGCTGACACTAAAGAGGCTCTCTGGCGGCACTCGTCTTGTCCCTGTGCATTTCAGCCCAAATGACACTGTTGCACATCCCACAGACAAACTCTGACGCTACTTACAGGAAATGAGATCAAACATGATGTATGAATTACTCCTTGTCGCTTTGGATCAAGGAGGCCAGGTCACGGAGTGGGGTAGGTTAAACTCTCATAGCTTCAGGGAGCACACTGCCATTTATTTTAAACTCAAACAGACACAGCTGAATTAGCGACATAGGGACTTACTAACAGTCACTGTCTGCATGTCTACAAGCAGAATCATGGCAGTTTTTGAGCCAGCAGTAGAGAGCCACATGAAAAAATAGAGAAAAATATAATATGAAATGAGATGAATTGCTTTACCTAAGTCATTTATATAAAGCAAAGCATAAATGTGATATTTTCCATAGACTGACTTTTTATTCTGAAAGATTGTTTTTAAATCTATGCCAAAATTAACTCTGAAAACAAATAGCAGTATTATGCAGCCACTTAAAGCGTACAGGATTTAGTTTAATATGTGATTTGCTATTTATTTCTAGGCACGACTGGGATCCTCCAGACAGAAAGGTAGATACCAGAAAATTTCGGTCTGAGCCAAGGAGTATTTTTGAATATGAGCCTGGGAAATCATCAATTCTGCAGCATGAAAGACCAGTAAGCACTTGTCATTGATCCCAGGGAAGTCTCACTTTTCTCCCAGGGTTCCCAAAAGAACCTAAACTTCATGTCGCTTAGCAATTTTTGTCATAAAAGTAATTTATTTCTTTAGCTTACTTAGGAATCTTACTTACTTTGTTATGATTTGTGCATCATAGAATTGAAAGATCCACTTTAATAATCACAACTATGTGTGCGTGTGTGTGTGTGTGTGTGTGTGTGTGTGTGTGTGCAGGATTCATATTAACATATAACTATAGCTCTATTATGAACTTGAGTTGGTTTTTTTTTTTTTGGTTTTTTTTTTTGTTTGTCTGTTTGTTTGGTTTTTTTGGTTTTTCTCCAGTACTGGGAACCAAACTCCCGACCTTGCGCTTGCCAGGCAGGCGCTTTGCCGCTGAGCTAAATCCCCAGCCCCTATGAACTTGAGTGTAATTTTAAAGAAACACCCACAAATGCACCACTTAATTGCTCTTCTAGATCACTAATGAAAAAAACATTTATCAATCTCCTTTATATATATAGACCCAGATACATCTTTTGGCTCCCATATTGTATTCTTGGTTTTTGTTGTTGTTGTTGTTTTTGTTTTTGTTTTTTTCCAGTACTGGGAATTGAACTCATGACCTTGTGCTTACCAGGCAGGCGCTGTGCCGCTGAGCTAAATCCCCAGCCCCCCATATTGTATTCTTAATATTTCTTTCATATAAGGAGAAATTTTCCAAATACTCTTTTTCATAACAAATTATTTACCCTCATTAATCCTCATTAAATTATTGATCCTCATTAAATCTCTCTGAGGTTACCAAGCCTCAAGTTTTCTGATTGTCATTCTAATGCATCAAGATTATATTTTACTCTGCATTATTTTTCTAACAATTTATTTTAATTATATACAAGCAAAAAGATGTATACACTTGAGAAAAAGGGCTTGCCTATTCTAATTACAGATTCACACATAGGCTCTGCCTTCTGTTTTTTGATCTCTCCATTCCTCTTTTCCACACCCTCTGCTTCTCCTCAGAGCTCAGTGTCTCCAAAATTTCTTTAAATCTCTGAAGGTCCTCTGCCTCTCCAGCCTGCTTCTAGAAAAACATTTTATGTCAGTAGCAATTCACTTATGTCCTTGTCTTAAAAGAACTTTGGAATCAGTGAATAGGAAAAAGAAAGTTTCCTTTGTTAGCTCCTTCAAGAGTTTCCAAGCAATCACACTGTTATACAGAATGCAAGGCCAGCGGTGAAACTGGATTGAAAAGCCTTGCCCCACCACACCCAGTATGTGTGTCCTTGATTTCATTTTTCAACCCTGCATTTGTGGTTGTGTTCTTGAGAAACATGTTCTAAATCCTTAGAATCACATAATTCCAACATGATGTTTATCTAGGCCTTTTTTTTCTTCAAATAACTCACTTTTTTAGAATAACATTACTTCAACAAAAAACTGAATACATGTCAAATTTTTTAATTTTGAGAGAGCATTTGTTTAGGAGCTCTTTATGCTTGATAAAATAAAAAGGATACAGAGATGCTACCTTTCCCTATAATAAATAAACCAACATATAACAATAAAAGCTGATATAGCATTGAAAGCATTGTGCAGAGTTGAAAAGCAATTTTTTAAACTTTTTTTTATGAAAAGCAATTTAAACAAAACAAGGATGTAAGCTTCTTTATCAACAAAAATTGCCACTCAGAGTTAAAGCTATAAACATTTGGGGAGTTTTATCTGATGCTGTGGACCATATTGAATTATCCCAACTAACAATGTGTTTAGTATTTATTGTGGAGCCACAATAAATGTATAAATATAAAACATAGCAGCCAATTCATTGAAGCATAGACTGTAATGAACAGGTAAATGTTCAAACACTTTTTGTTTGGAATAACATATAGACACAGAAAACTGATAACAATGGAATTTCTATAATTACAAAACCAGCTGAAAGCTTTTAAATTGTGGAAAACAAAAACTTTAAAATTGCTCACCATTGGTAGCTTTTCAACAAGGATCATGTGTGATTTGTAGTTTAGCTTTTCTTAAATGCTTCTTTTGGTGCTGCTGATGTGAAGCTAACATTAAGCAGAGGTATACTGAGTTTTTAAAAATGAAAAGTTGAGGGAAACAGGGTTGCAAAGATATATGACAATATTGTACTCTTTTGTCTTTTATAAGCAATTACAGTAAAGCGTGTAATAGCTCCTAAATGGGCTCCTGAGTGCTAATATTCCTACTGAATTCAAATGCATTTCTGTGTTACACCAGGAAAGCATTGAATTAGTGGGTTAATTAGTGTGCATATATTTCTGTTGGCTGACCATCTGCGTATGTGTCACTGGCTATTGTGAGGTTTCTGTGTGCTTTAGCAGTGGCTCTGGGTTGCTACATAATATACTACTTGTTGCATAACTGAAGGGATCTAATAGGTCAAACACAGCAAAGACAAAATTCTAGTTCTGCCACTTACCCTTTCTTTAACATAAAGGCTCTGTTGAACTCTGTGCCATTCATTATACTCTAAAGTTATTGATGATTGTCAGTTAATGTTTTGGGTGTTATTTCTACTGGAATGGATTCTACACAGTTGCCTTTTGTAACTAGAAGTTGAATTTTTAAACAGGTAAAATCATAATTAGTGGGAAATTGCCATTATAAAGTATGAAGCAAAATGATATATATTCATCTCCCTTTCCCATATTATATCATAGAAATGTATTTTTTAAATCAGAATTTAATTTATGTATTTCTTGCTTATTTTCTTAAAGTAGAAGTCAAAGTGAAGTTATAACGGCTAATTAATATACTTGTTTAGTAAATTTGCTGCCCTCTGCTGTTCATAATATTTTTAAACAAATATGTTACCCCAAGAGAAGTTTCTGTCTCCTCTTAGAAAAACAAAACATTATCCTTGAAAGCGAAGATTACAAAATCAAAAGTCAATAATCACTATGTAACACTAGAAACTATGAACTTTGAAAGAATAAGAGTTTCATTTCCTGTGGAAGAAATACTTTGCCTCTCTAAACAGAATAAAGCTACTGGAAAATTCTCTCATTTAACATACTTGCTTATTTTTAATCCCATTATTCCCCTTTCTCTTCCCCCAAGCAAAATCTTAATTAATACTTCTGAATTCAATAACTGAAATAAATTTTAAATCAAACACAAAATAGCAAATCAGTTGCTAGAATAATTTCTTTTTACTAATTTCACTATTACTTCTGAAATGTACACCAATAATATTGGCAAAGTAGGGAAAATATTTCAATATTTCTGTGCATTTTTTCATACATAACGCCATATTCTCTTTGACTGTTATGTATTAGTAAAAAATAGCATTGTAACAACAAAGCAAAATAATGTTTAAATGTAAGAAATGCCAAACAATATCAATCCCGGAACACCATTGTGGTCTTTTATGTGTGCATTTCTTTACTGTGTTCACCCAGATATCAGCTCATATTGTTTTTATTGCCTGGCATCTCATTAAAAATATTTGCCAGTGCTACTGCACAGCCTTCATAATTATAATCACTACATATATTGGACCACACAGGCCCTTCCACTATTTTATTATTATCTCTCAAAATGTTTATCATTGTAATAGCTATGGTCACAGCCTTTTGTTTAAAAATGTTCAAATAAAACCACATCACTAAAAACAAGTTAGGTATAATCTGTTATTCAGTGTTAATGGCATTCTTAACAAAACTTTTGTAAATGCAACAAGTTGATAAAACATGAGGACAAACACATGTCAAGACAGTAGCTTTAATGGGAATATGGAATATTTCAAAGCGCCCAACATTACCAGAGTAATAGAGCATTTCTTTGAGAACTAAGTTGTAGCTACTCAGTGGAGGTCCTTGAGCTCCCTTAAGAAATATAAAAAGGGGGTTGGGGATTTAGCTCAGTGGCAAAGCAACTGCCTGGCAAGTGCAAGGTCATGAGTTCGATTCCTGGTACCAGAAGAAAAAACAAAAACAAAACAGAAAAACGAAAGAACAGTAAAAAAATTATTTTGAAGCAGTGAGCACTTAGGAGCCTTCCTGGGGTAAGTCCTGGGTATCACAGCTTTTCTGGCTTTTAGGAAACCAAATAACATTTTAGAATTTTTTCCGATTTAATTGTCCCACTGTACCCCAGTTCATTAGTGTCATTTGATAATTGTAAAGAAGTAGTAACACTCATGTAGTCCTTTAAGTACTCTGTTTTAATACAAAATCTACAGCTGAAGTCCATCTAGTCAGGCATTGAAAGCACTAATGGTATATCGGTGGATTAAGTAAACACTCTGAGTCTGTTTTCTGTAATGTAATTGTATGAATTTTCTCAAACTGTTCACCTAGTTTTTCCCTTTTAAATGTTCAAAAACCACGAGAGGGGAGTAAGTCGGTTATAAAAACTGGCTTTTTCTCTAGATGAGAACGTCAAGGAAACCCAGGTGGGATTTCACCCCCACTCCCTCTCCGCCCCTGCCTCTCCCCGGCCCTTCCTCCACCTCCGAGGAGGCAGGAGCACAGAGACCCTGGGGTCTCACAAAACACGGCCAAGCTTCACTTTCCAGAGACTCCCGACCTTCACATCTTTGCGGGGTGCAAACAACCCTTTTGTGTCTGCTCCACACCCCCACTCGGGCCCTCGTGGCCCGAGATTCTTCCCCCCGCTGCCCTCACGCAGGGCGCCCCCTGTTGGCGGGGTCCTCACGGTTCCATCCAGCGCCCCTACCTAGTGAATCAGTGTCTGCTTCACCCCTCTTTCTTGCAGCCCCCTCTCCCAACAACTCCGACACCCGTTCCGACGCCAGCGGGCCCGAAGCCTGTGTCCTCCGCGCCCCACGCAGAAGCCGCGCGTGGCCCCTCCCCTCCGCCCCGGAGCGGGGTCCCCGCCGCGCGCCCGGGCGCCCCGGCTCCCGCTCCCACCCGGGTGAGCTCCCTCCTGCCACTCGCCCCACGCCCGTCGGGAAGCTCGGGTCGCCTAGTTCCCAGGGGCTGAGAAGGCGCAGAAGACGCTGGCCGCGCCGCGCCTCCCTGCGCCCTTGGCTGTCACCGGCCCGGCCACCCCCGCGCCTCGCACCCCACGCCGCCCCCTCCCGCCTCTTCCCAGCTCCTCCGGCCCGGCCCGGCCCGGGCCCTCCAAGAGCTGCTCCCCAGGCAGCTGCCTGCAGCTGCCGACCCAGGTGCTGGGACCACTGGTCACCACGGAGGACAGGGACTTTGGCGCGACACCCCAGAAGGGCCCCGCCCCTTGCCTCGGTTGAACCTATTTTAATAACTCTGCCTTGCTGGCGACGCCCCTTGTCCCCGCGTTAGGGACAGCATTAGAAATGGTGGACGGGGGAAATAAGTGGGGGTCTAAGCCGGCTCATCTTCGTTCCTAATTGTGCGTGCTTTACTTTCCCTCCCGCCTCTGCTGCTGAGGTGCGCGGGGCGAGGGTCGTGCATGTGTGCTGTACGCGCGCGTTCTTCGTACCACACAGCGGTGCCCTCACTTCGCTCCCTGTGCCTTTTCCTCCCTTTCCTTCACTTCTGCTCCAGACTGATCGCATAAACCCAGATGACATAGATTTAGAAAATGAGCCCTGGTATAAATTCTTTTCAGAGCTGGAGTTTGGACGCCCGGTAAGTGAGGCTAGACTATTACTGTAAAACAAACAGGAGGATGTTGTTTGATTTATAAAACAGTATCACTATCAGAGGAGGTGTCGTTTAGAGAACCAAGTTGAATGCGTGACGCGTACCGAGCTGTGGTACGGCTGCGCCACATCACCTCTGTCCCGCATGCTTTTATGTGCTCAGCCGCTTCTCTATGGTTTCTATCTCCAAAGCATGCGTTAGGATTGCTTTATATATAATTATCTGCGAATTTGAGATGTTGAGGTAGTTTCTACTCCGAAATATTTAGGCAAATGTTTAGCTTAAGAGATGATTTGTATTTGTCTACAGTTCATTTTGGTCAAGTTCAAACAAAAGCACCTGGGCACGTACAATAATAATCATTATTACTGTAGCTCTCATTTGCAGAGAAATCCCAAGCCGCTGGCGAGTGCTGGGTTCTGTACTCTTTAACTCTTCCTTCTGATAAAGAGCAGTCCAAGAATCTGCCCAAAACAGTAAAAGGTAGAGTCAGAAGTTAAACCCAGGTCTGTCGAAAAAACAAACAAAAAACACCTCTAGGCAGTTATATGCTATAATATGCTGCCAGAGTATTACCAATAGGAATATAAGGAAAGGAAAACATGAAGAAACCGTGTGGCCTTGATTTGGCTTGAAAGCCACTGCTACATCCTGATCCCCAAACCCTTTCTTGGGCCTTACAGAAACTGGCGGGGATAAAGAGTTAACTCACTCTTCAAATAACAGCCTCCTTTAATGATTCCAGTTTTACTTAGAATTGCAGCTACCAACAGCAGTGCCTTGGATGCGTGTCAGTCACATGATTTATGAATTTGAAACTCATAGTACATACCAATCACATACCACAACAGTTTTCATTAGATACCAGAGAGCATGATCTTTCTTTTACCACATCATATCTGGATTTATATACTTGTACACTGAACATACATTATATACTAGGTGGGTTTGGTAGTCCCTTTCAGCCATTTAAATGCAAAGGAGATTTGGTTAGATTCGTGATGTTTTATTGAACTTAATCAAATGTTACTGTAAATGAATATAAACCAAATAATTTTTATAGCATTTCTATTACCTAACAGGAAAAATATTTTCTCTCATTTTTTTCTAATTTGTTCCGAAGTGTTAGCATAAAGGCATCTTACTTCAGAGGGAAAAGGTTCCCCAGCCTTATTTTATATGTACAGTCTTTGTTGATTAGACAGTTTACAGGGACTACACCACTTTCAGTAATGAGTCTAAATTGTCAGCATTTTCTATAATCGTTTTCAGCCACACAGTGAAAACTCACCAGCATGCTGTCCACTTACTCTTTTAATGTGTCTTTAATCGGCCTTGCATACCTTTGTGCCCAGAGACTGGGAGTGCTAATTTTGATTTGAGAAATGAGCTTATGAATATACTAATTGAATACTAGCAATTTTTGCCCAGTGCTTGAGAATATTTGCAACCTTGCGCTCTTCCTCCTAGGCTGCCCCAGTTTGCTCCATTCGTGTCACTCTGTGTGTGTCTGATGCTGTCACACTCAGTTTCTAACTGTTGAACTGTTGTCACCTTTTCCACATGTCCATTCCTTGCTGCCATTGATTCTCCTCCATTCCATCTCCACACTCTGCTTGTGTGGTGCATCTACACCCAGCCTCCTAAAAAGGCTCTGGACTATGTTCAAGATCACTCTTCTGCTGTTTCCAATGAGGTAAAGACAAATTATTCTCTGTTTTTAGATTTCTACCTTGGAAGGTGCTACTGTGAATCTGCACAGCTGTGCCATGCAGTTCTCTATAGTGTCTGAGCTAGTTCTGGAAATCCATCTTCCTATCATTGTGTCGTATTATCTAGTATCGTCAGTTATAGCAAGGTTGTTGCTTATTTCTGAACTCCAAGTCAGGAATAATTCCAGCTATAACCTTCAGTTAAACTACTCAGAGAAGGGCTGGTGTGATGGCACACACCTGTAGTCCCATCTACTCAGGAGGCTGAGGCGGGATGATCACAAGATCAAGGCTAGCCTAGACAACTTATCAAGACTTTGTATCAAAATAAAAAACTAAAAAGGGTTTGGGATACAGCACTGCACTCCCTGGATTCAATCTCCAGTAACACAAAACAAAAGACCATTGTAGTTTTAGTATTCAGCAACATGAAGCTTACATATGAAAAATATTGGCTTCAGTGCATGTATTAACTCTCTGTTTTTATTAGGCTTGAGTAAAATATTATTTTTTTTTGTTTTTGTTTTTCTCCGGTACCGGGAACCGAACTCACGACCTTGCGCTTGCCAGGCAGGCGCTTTTGCCACTGAGCTAAATCCCCAGCCCTAAAATATTATTAGGCCTTTCAAAGGTTTGTTATTACCATGCTTAGAGATACAGAATAAGGGTTTTGATTCTTAGATAATCAGATGCTTGTATCCCACATATTCCTAAAACTTATTTTTATTCTTTCTTTTCCTTCCTAAATACTTACAACTTGTAGATTAGACAAAGTAGGCCAGAAAAATATCTGACATATATGTTACAACTTCCCAATCCCAAACCCTTGACAGACATTACTAATCCTATAATCCATAGCATACCATGGTTGGCATATGGGATGAAAGTCCCTTGAAATCTTTAGTTAAGAATGCTTTTGATAATCACCTGGGTGAAATAGTTATGCCAGACAATGTAAATTTGAATTAGGCTAAAAGATTGTGAAAAACGCAGAAATAATCCAAAGGTGAAGCATTTTTAACCTTGCTCCCCGCAAAGAAAATCAGAAAAGTTTGTTGTGGAAAGCAAATAAAGAACTCATTGGGAGACACAAGCAAAAATGGCACTGTTTTGCTAGCCACTACCCATACGGAAGCCTCCTGTGAGAGAGCACTCTTAGAAAGAGCCAGGATGGAAGCAAGTGAAATAAACTAATTTTCATACAGTACTTGTTTTGTGGTCTTAAGTGACTACAATACCTAATTCTCAAGAGGACATACCCAACATTTTAGGACTTACTTGCAATTTCTAATTATTTCCCAAGTAGTAAGCAGGAAAACATGTGTTACAATAGGGAAGTGAATAAAATATTTATATATTAAATAAAAAGTTAAATAGAATAACATTTTAAAACACTGAATTCAGTCATTTAACATTTTAAGATATAGAATTTAGTCCTTTTCCCAAGACTTACATCTTAAAATGAGGCATATACTCTAAACAAAATCAAATAAAGTAAGCAATATGTATGCTCTGTATGTTAAATTACCTTCATGGATAAAGAAATATTATCACTTCAACATGTGAACAACCCAAGAAAGTATTTTGAAATTAAATTTGGTCAGATATTTTGCTTAGATGTGTCTAGGATGTTCTTAAAATCATGCTTCCCTGAATACTTGAACTTTAGAAAGCATTATATCCAGCTCACTTATCTTCTGGTTAAGGAAAGTAGAGTGAAACAATTTTAAGAAATATGTTCAAAATCACCTATTGAGTTGGTGACCAAAAAAAACAAAACACCGATCTCCTCCTTTCCCTTTAGCACTATTTCCTTTCTGTACACCTTTTATGCCTTCAAAGGATGTGTTCAGTGCTCAGACCTTTCATAAGCAGATTAATCACTTCATACTTTTTTGTTAACTATTGAATTAATGTGAGATGAGTTCTTTTGACTAGCATTACACATCCTTGGGCACAAAAACAAGACAGACTTAATTCTATGCATTCTATTATATCATGGTAGTGGCAAAAATAAATCACATAAAGAAGCATTTTGCTAGTGAACTATTTATCATTATCTCCTTGGTATTGATAGGGGTGTGGTATGATTTAATAGCATATTCACTATGTGATTGTTTTAAGACCATGGTTTTTCAGAGTATATGAAAACACATCCCTAAAAGTATCTGGATTCTGATTAGCAAGTACATATCATATGGTATATGTCTTCAACAGTATATTTTTTTAGTCCATATACATATGAGAAACTGGTATTAATGAAGAATAGTTTAGAATTTTTAAGCAAAGCTTATACACATGATTACTTAACAAGAAGAGTGATTCTATGCATCACTCTAATAATCTTGTAGTTGTGTTAAAATAATAGTAATATGTAAATACTTTTGGGATCATGATAGGTAAGATGGGTTATTAGAGCTTGTTTGCAATTTCTGGGGACAATTCCATTTCAGAATGGATACCATTCTTATAATTATTATACAGGTTTTTTTCTTTGTTATCAGTCTCTACATTTTCCTGTTAATAGTGAGCTTCCTTTCAGTAAATAAATAAATATAA
>NW_004955403.1:23459224-23512390 GCF_000276665.1 Chinchilla lanigera
TTTATATTATATAAATTTAATATATTTATATAAATATAAATTCAAAAACTGGCTTTAGCTTATTTTGGATGTGAAAACAAGTACAAGAAAAAATAATTGTAGTTTCTTGAACTAACTTTAAAATATGATTAATTTATCAGTTCTTACACTGTTTCATTTTATATTACAGTATTGTTTAGGCTCATTTCTGATCTCTGGGATGTTCCAAGACTGTTCTGAATTTGTCCCTTTTGTGATCAACTGTGTGTTAGGTGCCCCGAGAAATCTATGACCCGCACAAACAACAACACTCTGAGACTCTTAAATGCTGCTCTTCTGCATATACATAGAACTAACAATTTCTAAATTGCAATCGCTTGTTTTTTTGGTTTTTTGGTTTTTACTGTTTGCATTCTTCTCTACTGGTTTTCTGTCTTTCTGGTATCCAATTAAGAGTTCAATAATTTAAAATAACCATGTAAACTTATCAGAATAGCAAAATGTATTTTTTCTAATTTTATATTTATAGAGAATCTAGGATTCTAAGTATTCTGTCTAAAAGGAAAAGGGATATTATCGTGCTGAGATATATTTTTGCTTGTTGCTAGATAAGATTCCATTCGTATTAAGTAAAATGGAATTAAATGAAAACATTAAGTTAGTAGATGTGATTTTAGACCTATACATAGGAGGCATGTCAGATTGATTGACATAAAGAATTGCAAAGTGATGCACCAGTGTTTTCATTGGTTAATTGCTACAAATTTATCAATTAATAGAAAGTACAGTTGCAAAAATCATTGGCAAAGTGAGATTTAATATTTACTAAGTAGACAATGTTTCTGGTAAAATATTTCTATTTGACAGGATAAAATGTCAAATATTGTCTTTCTAGCAGCCACTTTTAAACTTTCATGCAAACAATCATTTTCAAACTAGACTTTCAGTTTTTAGTCAAACCAGAGTTTGTCTAGGATGATAACTTGAGCATCAGTAGTGACTGAAGCTATACCTAAAGCCATCATGCCTTTCCCTGTGCATGCTGGGCACCGGGTCACTGCCACTGTCGTCTTGCACTGTACTTCCAATATTCAGGAGCTCTGTACTGACCCTTTCCTGCCTTTCAGATAATTTAGCATTTGTCCCAGTGAATGGACATGAAAAATGGGAACTTCCTGTCTATTGTTTTTGCTTAGTTCTGCAGAGCACTGTTCAGAATAAAGGAAAATATTTAAAGTACACTTTTTAAAAGTTATATTTTGATTCTTTAGACCATTTATTATAAACTAACCATAAATTCACCTAATTATTTCAAATAACCCTAGTTATTTGAAATTTATAAATGTATACCTGATTGAAGTCCAAGGTAGTTTGGTTCCAAATGAAATTCTGTGGGTTTTGTTAAAGTGTTACATCTATGTTGACAAAGATAAGGTATCTCACATTCTGCTTATGTGTTATTTTTAAAGATAACAGCTGGCAATGACAAAAGAAAATCATACAGAGTTATGTTTTATAAGGACTGAAGTATGGCTACAAATATTTTTTTTAAAATCAAACCTTTCCTTAAAGTAAGAAATTTCTTACAGTTTGTGACTAGACAAGATTCTGAAGTTAATGCTGTGGAGTAACTTCAGCTCTTTATTCAGTTTGGTGTCCCTGAGGAAATGTTATTGATTTTTATTTTCTCCCCATGAAATTACTGCTTGAGTTGTAGATAATTTAACTTACACGGGGTAATGCAATACAATACATCAGAGAAAGTAGATAGGGAAGAAGTGGAAGTCAGGTTGCCTAATTTCTTTCTCTTTGGGAAGACATTTTTATAGTCATAATAGATGGTACTTCCAATCTCGATAGCTATAATATTCCTTTTAGAATATCTAATTTAATATTGCTAGACAAATAAAATCTATTATTGTAATAATTTTCATGGAGCTATTATTCTATCCTAACAGGCTTCCATATATCAGTCCTCCATAGACAGAAGCCTGGAGAGGCCAAGCAGGTAAGAATATCCTTACATTGTACAATGTATAACGGGAAGAGTCTATACCAATTTTTTTCAATAGTTATATTATTCAGTGAAATGGTGATGAAGATTATGTATCACTCATTTTAAGTACTATTTCTCATGAAGTTGATTTATTTTTTCTGCATCATTGTATATTATCATATTCAAGAACTTATAAAAATGAAGTGAAATCATTTAAATTCCTTCATAAGTTCTCCATAGGTAATAAGTTCTCCATAGGTTCATAAGTTCTCTTTCCTTTGGTCAGTTTTCTTTCTTTAAATGGAGATTATACCAGTCAAGTAACATGATATTTGTAAAACTTTTATAAACTAAAAACGATTATACATGTATTTATTAATCATTTTCTTGCCACACAAATCAGAAATGTTTTTACTACTATATATGATGGCTTCCTATATAAATACATATCCAACCCAGTGACAGTACTATGAGTTAAATACTATATCCCCACTTTATTTTGAAGAAACTAACACTTAGGCTCACTAATTTACAGGTCTCCACAGTTAGAAGTGAGAAAAACAAAACAGAATCGAGTCAAGGTAGCATGATGCTGAGTTTAGCTGTCCTTAGTGTCTGCCAAATATTAAATTCTCTTAGAAGGCTTTAAATATTGGACTTACTTTAAAATATTACTGAAATTTGAACATACTTCAATAGCAGTACTGAATATTACAAACATCCAGGCATATTTATACCATCACAAATATTTATATAACATTAATTTGCCATTCTATAATTTTCTATCAACATCAGTAGAAAACTTTATGAGTTGAGTCCTTCATAAATTAAGTTCATGCATGCCATGCAACTACATTAATATTGCAAAGAAAGGAACTCCTCTAACCTCTTTTCATCTTTGCACCAAAAATATATGAAATATTTGAATTTTAGAGCTTCAGTCTGACCTAAGGGCTACTGTAAAGACAAGCAGCCCGTCATATAGCAGGATGGTCATGGCAATATAAGTTTAGGGGGTGCAGCATCATCTTTAGGAGAATGCAGACAAATTCTGAGGACTGGCTCCAAGTCTGTACTTTGCAGGCCTGTGTCTCCAGTATGCTTGCTTGTAAGATGTGATAACCTATGGTACCTCACTGGTTGCTATATAGGCTAAATAAGACAAAAGTGTAAATAAATCCTGCTGAGTTCCATAAGAGCCATATCCAGAATTGTCACTGTTGTTTACCTAATTCTATCCAGCAGTTTGGCAAACTGCATATACTGTATCATGTATCTCTTCATTCAGTAGTGTTTTTCTTAAGTGATATTGTACTCAAACTCAAAACCCTGATAAGAACTCGCAGCTGTTATGTAGACTATCAACACAACTGTATACAACCAGAGGAAAGGAATCTTTAATATTTTATTTACTGACCATATTTTTGGTCATTCATTATTTAGATGAAGAAGGTAGGCATTCCAATGTAATGTCTTCTAAAGCTAAAATTATTAGGAAAATCTGCAGGCATTTCTTGAGATAATAGAAACTTGTTTTGCTAGATATCTTCATTTTATCCAGTTCTTCCATTTTAGCACACCCCCTGCTCCAGAAATATTCATGTTGCTGGGATTCTCCTTTATAGAGAAAAGATATATGATACAAATCACAAGACTGAAATGTTGGTAACAATCTACTCACTGTAGCAAAATTTTACTTTAAAAGTTTATTATAAATATATGTCCACATACAAAGTGAAAACCTGCCATGGGTGCTTAGAGCTGCTTCATTCACAATTGCCAACACTTGAGAGCCACCAATATGTCCCTCAGTAGACGAATGGATAAATAATCTGTGGTACATCCATATAATGGACTATTAAGCAAGAAAAAGAAATGAGCTATCAAATGATCAAAAATGGAGGAAATTTAAAGTGTAAAGAAGCCAATCTGAAAAGAAGCCAATCTGAAATAGTGAAAGAAGCCAATCTGAAAAGACTGTCTACTGTGTGATTCCAACTGTGACATTCTGGTAAAGACAGAGAAGGGAGACAACGAAAATGTCAGTGTTCCCAGACAGGAGAAGCAGAGAGGAATGGATTAAAAGGCGACACAAAAGGAACTCTGATGATAGTAAAACTATCCTACACCATACATGAGTGATGAGCACATCTCATAAGACACTTTTTAACCCATAGGTTATTTGCACACAGCATGAATTATACTGTAAGTGTAGACTTAGAATGATGACATGTCAAAGTAGATTCATCAAAAGTAACAAGTGGACCATACTAATATAAGATGTAAATAATATCAAAAAACATGTGCAAGAGAAAAGAAAGTTGACGTGGCAGAACTCTGTACAGTTGTTATTCAATGCTTGCTGAGGATCATTTCCAGGACTCCCAAGGACACCAAAACCTGGGGACACTCAGATCTCATATAAATGGCATAATATTTGCATATAACCTATGCAATCCTCCCATATGCTTTATCTCTGGGTTAATTATAATAATATAAATGCTATACAAATATTTGTTATATTGTATTGCATAGGGAATGATGACAAGAAAACAAATCCTCACATATTCAGTGTAGAGACATTTTTAAATTATTCCAGCCCACAGAAGAACCTGCAGATATGGAGGGCCTGTGCATTGCAGTCAAGTTTCCTATAAACCTGAAACTGCTCTAAAAAAGAATAATATCTACACATTTCTTTGAAAAGATAATTCTCAAGAAATCACTTTCAGTGTCAAGGGATGAGTTCCTCATAATGCAGTTTTGGGGGTGGGGGTTCAGGAACAACCTCACTGTCTCAAGAGTATTCCACAGTCTCTCCAGTGCACCTGCTGATCTCCTCCAACACCAGTCCCACTGATGCCGCCCCTTCTTTCAGTGCTGCAAGTATGACCGGTGACTTCAGGAAGCGGAGGAAGAGTGAGCCTGCAGTCGGTCCGCCCAGGGGCTTGGGGGATCAGTTTGCGAGCAGGACCAGCCCCAGCAGGGTGGACCTCCCAGGATCAAGCACTACACTGACAAAGTCTTTCATTAGCTCTTCTCCTTCCTCACCCTCCAGAGCAAAAGGTGAGCACTGATAAATAAACAACTTACTAGTTTAAGTTTCAGCTTAGAATACACATGAGAGCTGCTATGTGGTAGTGATAATGCTATGTCCTGGCTTTTACCTACAGTGTCTTAAATAAAGTACAGCTTCAGAACAACACGTTTGTTTCTGCTCCACCTGACTCAAGCTGGTGAGCTGCTGGGATGGTTTAAAGGACCTAGACTAGCATCTGTTGATGCTTTGTTTCCCTACTCAAATAAATTGTTTTTTAAACCAGTTCAAAGTATCAAGTAATTTGCTGTCAGACCAGCAAAGATGATATTTATAAACATTTACAAATAGTAAAAATTTTCTAACTTTACTGTAACTAGTAAATTAATCAAATATACAGTCAGAATTACAAGTAGCAATAGGTAAAAGTATTACCAAAAACATTCATTTTTAAAATTTTTGGTAAAAGAATTATCTATTAGTCATCTTTTAAAGCATTTAATCTATATTTTGGTCAATCTCCATGTATACAGTAGAGTATTCGTGTTCTACCATGTAACAGTGGTCAATTCATAGCACTCCACAATAATAATTCATAATTATAATTTAGAATTTCAATTCATAATTATAGTTTAGAATTCAACAAGCCACCTTTCCAATGTCCTCTCCCCTCTTTGGAAATGCAGTGACCTAAGTGTTGAAAGAGAATAAGTCACTCACTCTGGTCTCTGCAAGCTCTTTTAGTGTATTATTGCCTAGGGACAGGAATGTTTCTGAGATGGAGAGATAGGACTGAACCAACATCCACATAGACCTAGGGCCATACCAAATTTGGAGCCCCACAATCTCCTCCAGTCTCTTGGAGTTGGAATAGAAGAGAGAACAATTTTAAAATGTGTGAAGAAAATGAGCTCTAATAGAAGTCTCTGTGAAAAAGACCAGATTTAGCTGCAGAGATCAATTGTAGGCACTAAAACTGTTACCTCCCAGCAGTTAAAGCTAATTAATAGCTGGTTTGTGTGCAAAAGGCAAACTAGGTAGAATAACTGACTGCTGAGGCAGGAGGCCTGGCCCTTCCAAGGCTTAGCACAGCTATGAGGAGTGTCTGGGTGCTTCAGAGGAAAGGGGAGAGACCCACCTTCTATGGGTTAACAGAGATGCCTTTATCGGTCTCCACTCATTTACACAAATGCCTTAAGATAACAAGTCATGAAATGCCATTAACTCATTTTTCTTGGCTACTGTCCAAAGCTTGAAAAGACTCTGATGAACTTAAATATTTGTTTATCATAGGGAGTGTTAAGTCAACTTCCTTTCCCAAATACTACATATCAACTTAATGTGCTTGTCTACTTTTGAAGAACTCAAAGAACATAAGTCATGAGTTGTTAATAGAGACATTTTCCTTCACTAGGTTTCATTTTAAAGAAGAAAATGTTCTGTTAGATGTAATTTGGTCTCTTGTTTATTAGATAATTCAACAGAGCAAAAGCAAAGAATATTCCCATAATGTTCCAACCTGAGGTCAAGGTTAGCTTTCTGTTATAATGTAGAAAATGAATGGCTTAATTAAAAAAACATAAAAGAAGCATGATCTATTTACTTCTGGTGAAAGTTTACATCATATCCAGTTATCCTTAAACGAGCAATGTACTTAATAAAAGGTTGAAGGTGAGCAATTAAAGAAGTAAATTAGTTTGTTTAAAGAAGCTCTAGTTATTTTACTCTTGGAAAAACATTGGCAGTTCACAGTATTTTGATTTTGCAACTTTGGAAAATACTTTTCCTTACAGCTTCTTCTACTCAGTGCCCTTAAGAAATTATTTAATAAAGTTATGAGTGTTAATTAAAAGTAAAATTATAATTACTTTTTACCTATGGATTATTACAAGTCAAATGAGTTTCAAATACCCTATTAAATTGGTTAAGTCTATTGATAGTTTTGGTATGAATTGCTAAGCATTTAAATTACCACTAAGGCATGCTATTAGTTTCAGAGGTACAATTGTTTTGTTTCTCATGTTTTTCCCGTACTGTATTGGCAGAAAGATGTATGAACTGATTCTAAAATCTGCAAAGCTACATTCATTGAAAGGTTGTTATCATCCCTTTAGAATTAGACCCTTTTCCTCTGAACTTGAAGCTACATGTGTTAATGATCAGTGTTCAGATTAAGCCGCACTAACTGGTTTCTCTTTGCTGTGCTCTATGATACTGACACACTCTCCACTTTGTGAACCTTTTAACTTCTCTAAATATCTCTCTCTTGCCATGCTGCTCTGGATTAAAAGGTGGGGATGATAGCAAAATGTGTCCATCCCTTTGCAGTTACTCAGGGTTCAACGGCACCCCCTCCAGTGAGTTAGAGTACTATAGTCCTTATAGACAGCATCTAGATGTCCCAAGGGACTCCCAAAGGGCCATCACTTTCAAGAACGGCTGGCAGATGGCCAGGCAAAATGCAGAGATCTGGAGCAGCACTGAAGAATCAGTGTCCCCCAAAATCAAATCACGTAGCTGTGACGATCTCCTAAATGATGACTGTGATAGCTTCCCTGACCCACAGACCAAGTCAGAAAGTATGGGCTCCCTGTTATGTGAAGAGGATTCCAAAGACAGCTGCTCCATGACCTGGGGTTCCTCCTACATCCAGGAGGGTCGCAGTAACAGCAGATCAAGGATCAGACACAGGTCAGCACACAACGCCCCCGGGTTCCTAAAAATGTACAAGAAAATGCACCGCATCAACCGGAAAGATTTGATGAATTCAGAGGTGATCTGCTCGGTGAAGTCGAGAATAATGCAGTACGAAAAGGAGCAGCAGCACAAGGGCCTGCTCCACGGGTGGAGCCAGTCCTCCACAGAGGAGGTGCCCAGGGACATGGTGCCCACCCGCATCTCAGAATTTGAAAAGTTGATTCAAAAATCAAAATCCATGCCAAATTTAGGAGACGAAATGTTATCTCCTGTAACCCTCGAACCACAACAAAATGGTTTGTGTCCCAAGAGGCGATTTTCCATCGAGTCTTTGCTGGAGGAAGAAAATCAGAGTAGACACCCTTCTCAGGTTCAGCGAAGCTACAAGTCAAAAGCCCTGGTGCCAATCCACATCGAAGTCACCAGCGATGAGCAACCCAGAACCCACGTGGAATTTTCTGACAGCGACCAGGATGGAGTTGTGTCTGATCACAGTGACTACATCCATGTGGAAGGGTCATCCTTTTGCAGTGAAAGTGATTTTGATCACTTTTCATTCACATCCTCAGAAAGTTTTTATGGATCTAGCCACCACCACCACCACCATCACCATCACCACCATCACCGGCACCTCGTCAGCTCCTGCAAAGGCCGGTGCCCAGCCTCCTATACTCGGTTCACCACCATGTTAAAACACGAAAGAGCTAAGCATGAAAGTGCTGAACAGCCTAGAAGACAAGAAATAGACCCCGGCCTGTCTAAACTTGCATTTCTAGTCAGCCCTGTGCCTTTCCGGAGGAAAAAAAATGTGACTCCCAAAAAACAGACTGAAAAGGCAAAATGTAAAGCATCTGTATTTGAGGCTTTAGACTCTGCCCTTAAAGACATCTGTGACCAAATCAAGGCTGAAAAGAGAAGAGGAAGTTTGCCAGACAACAGTATATTGCACCGTCTTATCAGTGAACTGCTGCCAGATATTCCTGAAAGGAACTCATCACTTAGAGCTCTGAAAAGGAGCCCCACGCACCAGCCTTTCCACCCACTGCCTCACGATGGTGCTATTCATTGTCCACTGTACCAGAATGAGTGTGGGAGAATGCCGCACAGTGCCTCCTTCCCGGACGTGGACACAGCCAACAACAGCTACCACCACCAAGACCATGACAGTGCCCTGAGTCTCCAAGGTGGACGAGCTTTTCTTTCTTTTTCCGTGTGCTCCAGATACCCACCCTCCAGCTCTTTCATTTTCCATATCCACATCTCATGGTTCTTGAGCTGTGAGACCACTTGGCATACTTACATGTTTCAGAGCAAGTGCTTGTTGTGCCAACATGCCTTCCCCTTTCCCATTTGCCCGTGTAGTATTCCAGCCCAGTGTGTGGCTTAAAGTGGCCATCAATTCACAAAAATTTATTCATTCAAAAGTGAAAGGAAAACATTTTGTTTGCTAAAGTTGTAACTGTTACATTGAGACAATAGACTAAATGAATTATCAAATTGAAAAGACTATTTCAAGGCAGAAACTGTCAGTGAATATCAGTATCCTCAGGGAGAACTCCTGTCACTGTACAATTAATCAAAATCAATAGGCTAGCAAGTAGCCTTTTCTTTTATTTTTATATCAACCTTAAAATTTTATAGCCATTTCCTTAAATAAGTTGCTCATATCCTGTACAGAAGATACTGTATCAAAACATACAAGAAGCAAAACTGAATATATGTTAGTAATTGGCAAACAATAAAGGCATTTGGATTTATTTAATAACTTTCTCCCTTTAAAGCACACAATTAGGATACAAATTTTTGTGAATGCATCTTTAAGCTGTATCTATTAAAATCCCATTCCATCACTCACTGTATTCATTTTCTCTTGTTTCCCATTACTTGTTTTGTTTCTGCTAAAGCAAATCAACATGAAATTTGAATTAGACTACGTTAAAAGTGATTCTAAACTTGGTGTTCATAGATAACTTTGAAGTGGCAACACAAGGACAGAGAGCAATTCAAATGTGCAGATGTTTATTGGAGGTTTACATAACCCAAAAGCATAGGCACTTTTAATATTTTTATCCAGTGTTTTTCATTACTTCTCAAAGTACCTGTTTTTACTTTGTGAATTTCAAGAGGCTAGAATGAACATTCTGGCAGAAACTTGGATGCTCAAAAGAGGACCTTCTATACACCAGATACTACAAAATAGTTAACATACATTAGCTAGTTAAATCTGGAATAGACCAATGGGATGGGTTATTACTGTAAGCACTGTTTTACAGCTGAGGACACTGAGGCCTAGACAGGACAAGAGGTTTGCTCAAGGTTACACAGATAGCAAGTAATGAGAAGAGATTCAAACTCCTGATGATTGTTTGGTAGTATAAAATATTCCTATATCCTAAAAAAGGCATAATTTAAATTTTACAGTAGTGTAACATGACTCAATTGTTGATTATCATCGTATAAATGTACTTATTTTATTAGTGTTTAGCTTTGCTTTCACTTACACTTCAACATGCTTCAAGTATGGAAGTTAGGATTTTTAAAGTCAGTTTCAAGAATTGGAAATTTTCACAGAGATGTGGTAGGATGCAATTTTTAATAAATTAGCTACCTTGTCCACTGTCCTAATACTTAATATGATCATATCTCAATTTTATTTGAAGGTAGAGTACATTATTGAAACATGATTTAAGTGGACTTGGAAATGCATTGCAAGAATATTTTGTTCTTTCATAAAACATTTGCTTCTCAATTATGTTCAGCCCAAGTAAAAAATTGTTTATATGCCAAATGATTTAAAGTAAAAGTAATGTAAAATATCTGATCATTATGAGATCCTTATGTTCATAAAAGTATATTAATTTAGAATGAAAAACATACTGCACATAATCCTCTAACATGAATGAAAATAGCTAAGTTTTACTTGGAACATTGATGACCATGTCACCTTCATACGACTAAAGACATTAGAATTCACAACTCACAGAAAGTCAGACATTTATCCTCACAGGTTGTGCAGCGCAGAACCACTTGTGAGTATTCAGTTCTTCCGTCTAGACAAAGTACTCAAAACCTTTAAACAATATTTTCTTCTTATACATCAGCATTTTAAATTCCTTCAGAGATAGATAAAATAAATTATATTTTAATGCTTCTTGTTATTTAATGTAACTAAATTCTTTAAAGAGATAAAAAGAACTGACAAATTTGGACCCCGCTGAACTGGTTAAATTCTATACCATAAACCACTGAAATAGCTTCAACCTCTAGTTATACTCCCACATATAAGTCATAGAGTGTGTAATTGTAACTACAAGATACAGTTAAGGGATACTGGCTATCACGGCTTTATAGTATAAGTATTTATATTTTACTTTAGGGTAAACAAAAACCTCAACATTTCATAGGCTATTTGGCAACTGACAAGACTGTTTATCCCTTTGTGATTTTTGAGTAAATATTTACTTTCTGATAAGGTAGTTTATCAACAGGGCACAAAGGAAGGCCATAGATAAAGAGGATGACATTTTAAGACTCAGTAAGTTTTAAAAACACAGAGGAGCGGGGAGAGAAAGACAGAGAGAGAGAGAGAGAAAGAGAGAGACAGGACCATAGTCCTATCATCATCATACATTCTTTAACTTCATTTTTTATTGTTACCTTTCTTAATTGTTGTTCCACAAATGTTTCTGTTTCTACAAATTGTTGCTATTTCCAAATTCTCCATACTCTCCAGGCCATCTAATAGTAATTATAAATTGGAACAGAACAGAAATATTGAGTAGCAAAAATTATCTGATTTCAAAAATCCCTGTAACTATGAATTATCTACACCAGGTACTACAATATAATCAATCAACAATTAGCAATTATATTTACCAACATGAGTATAATCCTTCTGCTAGCTCAGATAATTTTTCTTTTGAAATGTTCTTGTTTTGTGTGCTTTCCATCACAACTTTATAGTTATCAGTGATTTTTATACCTGTGTCTTCAGTAGTGGCATCGTTTCAAACTTGAGAGGTGGGGGATGGGGGGAGAGAGTTGCCACAGGGAAAACAGCTGACCAAATGCGCAGTGAATGGATGGATTCTCACTCTGGCGATCATTTCCTTTCTGATAGACCGAGAGTCCCCTCGAAGTTACTCTTCCACTTTGACTGACTTGGGGAGAAGTGCATCAAGAGAAAGAAGAGGAACTCCAGAAAGAGAAGTAGTGCATTTATCAGCATCCAAGTCTTTTAAAATGACATACTTGATAGAGCCCTGGCCAGTAAAATGTACATCCCAACTCAGTAAAGAACCCAAACTGAAACATGAAAATAACAAACTGAAAAACTAGAAAGTGTTTTCCTTAGAGCCTGAGCTTAGGAACTCTGAGCGCAGCCCCTGTCCTTCCTCTCCTGTGGCCTCTTTGTGCCTTTAAGTGACATCTGCGAGTTAACATTTGTGGTCTACATGAGTCTTAAATTGGGCTGCCTTTTGAAGGAAGAGGTTTCCTTTACAATTTTCAAATCAGTATAAATTCTACACGGGTCATTTTTGCTGGTTAATTTTGTTAGAGAAGATGCCTGAAAAGAAAAAGGTTAACCAGCCAGTTAGCACTGCCCCTGGGAGCCTTGTACCAACTGATGCTTGGTGCTTCGGTCCCCGACTGTCCTGGGACCATGAGAGCTGGTAGAAACTGGAAGGTGGTCTCAGGCTAACAGTCACTCTAGGGGGGCCTCACAGGTGCCTGGCAGTGTCCAGTGGCTGCTGGCCACCAGAAATTCTCCAGATTTTCAGAAGTTCACTAGAATCAAGGGGAACGAGAAGGGGGTGAAGGATTTCATGGTTGGGGTGGAAGGAAGCGATGGTGTGGGAGCTGTAGGATACAGGGCGTCTCACGTAGATTCCTGTGCCCCAAAGTTTCAGCATGAGCGTGTGTCACATCACATCCTAACTAAAAGACAGGTATCTGATTGGCCATGTGCTGATTGTTAACCCCCAGAGCAGGCAAAATGATGGCACATATGCTTTTGGCCACTATCCAGCCTCTCAGCAATAGCTAGGCTAATATTTCTTTTGGTTTTTGTTTTTTTGGTACCGGGAATCAAACTCAGGACCTTGTGCTTGCCAAGCGGGCGCTGTGCCGCTGAGCCATCTTCCCAGCCCTAGGCTAATATTTCTTGATCAACATGTTAATAAATATTTAGTACAAGGGATGATGGCTTCCCTCATGGCTTTTGGTTTTTTGTGATTTTATTGTGATTTAGAATTGTGTCAATACAGTTATTAACCCTCCACAATTGTCCCTCAAAAACCTTTGTAACAGCCAAAATTGCATCTAAGAATCTTCCACAGGTATTTTCTTAGCCTATTATATGGCATTAAGCTACCTTAGTTCCTAAAATTAACATGATTGCAAAGAAGCCAGATGCTATATCTCTGTTACAGCTTAAATATCCAAATGCAAAACTAATTGATTTATTTGTAAATTGCACATAGGATTTATAGTGTGTGTGTGTGTGTGTGTGTGTGTGTGTGTCACCCTTGAGGTCTTGTTTTCTTATGAAACTGCAAGAAATTCAAATTTTAAGTTAGTGCTAATTACTTACCTCTCTTTTCAGAAATTTCCTGCAAAAGCTGTTTATGATTTTAAGGCACAGACATCTAAGTAAGTAAAATAAGTATGCATCATATGATTTCAGCTGGTTTTAATGTGCTTGTAATACATTAAGACATAAATACTGCAGTGGGATGTGCTATAAATAAGAACTAGTTCCCAATTCAACAATCCACTCTAATTACCTTGTTCTTTCAAAATTACTAATTAGGATGGGGTAATTTTATTTTCATTTTGGGTTTAGTTTTAACACTGAGTCTTAAATTACATTAAGCATGTTAGATGTTGCTGTCTTTCATTGTTTGATCAATCGTACATTCTTACGTCTAGTGGACTGAGCAACTTTGTTGAAGATGACAGTACGTAATGTAGCAACCATTGTTAATTCCTATCATTTTGTTTTGAGGTCATGTATTGTTTTTGTGTTGTTTTGATTTTGTCTTCATTGTTGTTTTGTTATTTTTTTAATCTTTAAAGTAATAAAGCATGTTAGCACACAGTGAGTTCAAAAGAAAAGGAAGAACCTTTGTGTCTAGAATTTTTGTACCAAGAATTAATTAAAAACAAAGTAATGAGAGTATTTCAGTCACCTTTCTATTGCTAGGAAAAAAATACCTCACATACACAACTGAAAGGAGAAAAAGTTTCTTTCAGTTCATGGCTTCAGAGATTTCAGTCCATGGTTGGCTTGAAGGCAGAAACAAAATTGGTAGAGGAAAGCTGCTCACCTCACAGTCATCAAGAACTGGAAAGTGAGGGAAAAATGTCAGAGAGAGAGAGAAAAAAAGCAGTCTGAGGCACACCCCCAGTGACCTGCTTCTTCCGGCTGGACTCCGTTGACCTATGAAATGAAGCACGGAGGTGGTCAGGGCTTTCATGAGCCAACCACCTCTCTAGGCCCTGCCTTGAAAATGGCTGCACTGGGGATCAAGCCCTCAGTACATGAATATGTGGGGGACACTTCACATTTAACTCTTAACCCTAGCTGGGGGAGTTTGATGGCATTCATTTGTCCAGCTATATCAAACATAGTCTGTGGTATCAATGACTAGAACTGTGTGCAAAAGTACCTGTAGTGAAATCTCCATCTTTTGATACTCAAAGCTTGGAAAGTGTGAGCACAGTTCCACCCTGTGGTTCTTTTGTGTTGGTATTTTCATAGCCCTGTATTGTGGTATTTCTTTTTTCCTTTTTTTAGGAATTTTCACCCAATAGGATGTGGTTGGAGAAGGTTGTACTGAGCACATAATTAGACTTAATTAAGAAAGAATTGTGTAGATATTTTGAAGCTCACATGCACAAAACTTATTTAAGAAACTTTGACCTACATTAGAACTCAAGATTGAGTTCATTGTAAATTGCCACTAAACTGTGCTGTTGTTCAAATTGAATATGTATATATGTACATACATATATACATGTATAACCAAAATATTTTATTAACAATGCATATAATATGAATTACTCCTTCCAGAAACTGTGTCTGGCAGAAGACATATAAAAAAAACACTCAGAATATAGTAATATTGATGAGATAATGAACTAAAAAATTGCTGTTTAGAAATAAAATATCTAATATGGGTTATGTCTTGGTTACTTTTTCTCTCCTTGCTGAGACAACATACCTGATGCCAAGAATTAAGAGAGGAAAGGTTTATTTAGCTCACAGTTTGTGGAGGTTTCAGTCCATACTCGGCTGGCTCCAAAGCAGGGTAGCACATGGCAGAGGGCAATAGTTCCTGGCTGTGGAAGATAGCAAAAGCAGCAAGAGCAAAAGGAGGAACAGTATCAAGCAGCCACTTTCCCTCCCTTGCATTGTATGCAGGCTCCCCACTCCAGGGAGGGTGTAGCGCTCACATCCATGAACCAACCACAAACTCTAGAAGCGTGCCCCATGACTGTGTGAGGCTTTGCGGGGATATCCATAAACAAACCATGACAGCTTAAATCTGGTGTAAAAATAAAATTCCAAAGAAAACTTATATTTTCTTTTTAACTGGACGAGTAACTTGTTACTTACTCTTCCACTACCGCAGCAAAATGTCTGAGATCATAGGCTTAAAAAGAGCGATTAATTTTGGTTCCCAGTCATCAGAAGGTTTCAGACCATGGTGGGGCAGCTCGACTGCTTTTAGGACCCTGGGGAGGAGAGTAGCACCTCCTGGCGGGGAGTGTGTGGCACAGCAAAGCCATTCACTGCATGGTCAGGAGGCAAACAAGAAAAGGAGGAAATGAGCAGGACCCACAATGCGCTTTGAAGAGGTGACTTGGTTGACCAGAAGACCTCCCACCAGGCCCCACCCCTTAAAGCTTCCACCACGTCCCAGTAATTTTAAACTGGAGACTAAGTCTTGAACCAGTATGTCTTTGCGCCCAGACTTCAGTGCAGCTTCTGCTTTGTTTCTGTGCTCTCTGATCACAATGACCTGGGGTGATGTGGCAGTTTGTACAATATATTTTGAGAAATAACGACATGGTACAAATTCCTGTTTTTCTTCATGGCAATCAACCCAAAACTTCTTTAAGCATATACTTCCCTGGGGAATAGCAAAGCATATAAAATAGGAAGGGTGTCTGCCTGGATTCACACAGTGTTTCATCAAGTTCTAATAAGCACAGCCTTCAACAAGGAAGATGCCATGTGATTCCGAGGACAGACGGGTGCCTGGGTGCTGATCATATCACTGGGTTGTCTGTTCCACGTGCTGAGCCCTCAGCCTCCTCCATGGGTGCATCCTTCCTGCCGGTGGCTGAGTGCAGGGAGAAGCCTTCTCCCACATGCTTCCTGTGTGGTGCAAACAGCTCTGCTTGGCGCGTGCAGAGGGCACCATCTCCACCTTTCACCAAGGTCACGAATAGGTCTCCTAAAAATTTAACTGTGGAAGCCTTTGGAGAAAGAGGTAAAATAGCGCCCCCATGGAAGCTTATCTCTCAGAATTTTAGTAAGAAAACATTGCTCTCATAACATAGAGAAGTTGGTCTTGCCGCAGTTTAATCACATTCCCCTTGTTCTGTTCTCAGGAGATGGATGTAAAGACCAGTTATCTGTCACTCCAGATGTACTTTATGTTTGACACAAAGTTCAAGGCAGTGGATGGATTGTGCAGCTTTCAAGGCTCATACACCCGGGCAGAACTAAATTACAGAAGAACCAGTCATTTTAATCGTAGTTTTATAGGCCCACTTTTTTGGTGACCAACGTCTTGTGAACAAGAGACAACACAATATATATGTGTTTCCACAACTACTTTCTTTACCTCATACATTTACAAATAATAATTATAAAAATATAGCCAAAGAACTCACTAAATATAAGGACTCCATTTTTAAATGAGAAAAGAGATAAAATGCCATTTCCCATAGTTTGTCAGTGAATGAAACAACAAAAGTGAATGAAACAACAAAAACCTGATTACAGTGAGACTCCACTGAGATGAGAGAGATACAGCTTTGAAACCTGGAGGAGGAAATGGCTTTCCTTTGTCTAAATGACTTAAAAAATTTAAATGCAAGCCTCAACAAATGGGAAAAAGGGCTTCATATTTAAAAGAAAATAATTAGTTGTCCCAAATTTGCACACATATTTAAAATATCCAGGAACAAAATGTTCCTGATATAAAGAAACTTTTGGATTGGAAACATTAAATCTCTTATTTTTTGCATCAAATATTTGAGTAAAAGAGAAATACTGTCTAGGCATCATGGTATACACCTGTAGTCCCCGCACTCTGAGAGGCTGAGGCAGGAAGATTGCAAGTTTAAGGCCAACACGGGCAACTTAGGGACTTAGTGAGACTGTCTCAAAACAAAATACAAAAAAGGGCTAAAGATGTAGCTCAATGGAAAGGCTGTGAGTTCAATCCTCAGTGCTACCAAAAAACAAACAAAAAATGAAGTACTGTGTTTAATGTAAAGCTTTTGACTGTGAAGGTTTATAAATATTTTTTATAGTTTCTAAAATTTAATACACAACAAATATAAAGATTTAGTGCTTCCAAATGTGCAATTATTTTTTTAATATGTAACTTTTTTCAATTAGTTCTTTCAATCAACAAAAATATTCTACATTTGACATACACCTCTGTTCATCATATATTCTGCACTAAGAAATAATCCAACTTAAATCCTGAAGTAAACAAGGCAGAAAGTTTAGAATGGAAGACAGATGTGTAAAGAAAAGTGGGGCTCTTGGGAAAAGATACAACTAAATGCCCTTCAGCAAAGTATAATCAAGTGCGCAGAATAATGAACGAACATTCTGGGTAATGAAGTCATGCAAAACTGCTGTACTAAGGGTGATAAATTTAGTTATAAATTATTAAAAAATGAATAATTCCATTGTAACTTAAAATTAAAAATACCTAACATACTTACTGTTTTTCTTAGAAACAGTCAAAATAGAAAAAATTCACTTAGAGTTTTTAAAATACTTTTATATTGTAAAAATAAAATACATAAAGAAAATAAACATTTGTTCATGTCTTCACATTTAAAACACATTTATTGATTTACTCCATTGAAAAATAAAAGTACAAAATCTTTTTTTTTACACAGAATGAGTTCCTTATCCAACACTACTGAGATTCCTCCCTGTTAACCCCAAAGGTCCACAGATGTCTTCCTGGTATTGACACCTCTATTCTGAGATGCCCAGTGTTTGTTGTCCATATTGTAAGCTTTAGCACATCAAATGCAGATGAGGAGGGTGGGATGGTCACTAGCCAACTAGCTTCAGAGTAAAATAAAAATCAGTGCAACAGCAGTCCATCATTTTGCCAAACTTCATATTTCAACTATAAAAACATAAACAGTCTATCTCCTCTTTTAAATGTCATATTAATCCTCTGTGATTTATATCAGATGTTATACTTTTCAAAACTATTTCTAAAGTTATGTTATGAATGATTTCTAGAAATTTTCAAGGAAAATTCTTATGTAACTAAGCTTGACACATTACTACAGGTTGGAAGTATATTTTCCAGACTAATGTAGATCTAATAAGGGTGTTGATCTTAAGAATAATTGTGATACATAAGGATAAAATACATTTAAATACATCTCTTCCAGGGAGTTGTCATTTAAGAAAGGTGACACTGTCTACATCCTCAGGAAAATTGATCAAAATTGGTATGAGGGAGAGCACCATGGAAGAGTGGGCATTTTTCCAATCTCGTATGTAGAGGTACGTTCCTTTCCCCTTCCGTCCTGGTGGGTGGTTGTTTTAAAAGTCACCACAAATTCAAGAATAAATTACTGTTTTTCTTCATAGAAACTCACACCTCCCGAAAAAGCACAACCTGCAAGACCACCTCCCCCAGCCCAGCCTGGAGAAATCGGAGAAGCTATAGCCAAATATAATTTCAATGCAGACACAAACGTGGAGCTCTCACTGAGAAAGGTAACCTGGTTATTTTCTTCAGAAGTGCATTAGAAAACATTGTGGTTTGGAAGCTAAAATAGGTCATCATCTTTCTTAGACATTTTTGTGTTTTCTCCATTTTCCGAAAAGAACTCCCTAAGGCTGTCCAGAGTCACTCTGACTCCTAGTCCCTGTGTCCTTGCAGAGAGATTTCTGTGGGAGTGGAAGCCCTAAGCCTCTCTGTGGCTTAGCTTGGGAAGCAAGGCCCCAAGTCCTCTCTAAGAGGTGCCATGACTGAATAGCTCAGAGTTAGACATGTGGGAGCATCAAACAGAGGCAGCATTTAATGTACTACAGAGTATTATTGTTCTGCTGCCTTGTGATTCCACTGTTTTAAAAAGTTGTCCCAATACACACTTTTCTCTACTTGGAATGAAGTAATAATCCTAAAGTAACAAATACACTACCTTTCTGGGAAGTCTTTTCGAATAGCTATCTGTGTGATGCTGTTTCCTTGATCATCCTTTTCTGAGCCACAGGTAACCCAAATTTCACTAGCAGCCTTTCCAACACTACCATCCCTTCTTAACCAGTCAGAAAGAACTCTTTTGATTTGCTGCTTTGCATAGTTTAGAATGATAGATGAACTACTTGTGTGGCTCCCAGTACAACGGTATAGATCTGCTTGTGCTGCACACGACACAGACAAGGTAGCGTTACTAGATGCTGTAGTGACTGGCGGGTCTTTCTGAGCTCTTACTGCCCTGTGCAAAGAACTGGACAGAACAAATGATGAATACAAAAGCTTGCCGTTTATTGTTGGTAAAAAAGAAAGAAGTGTTGCAAAGAAGTGCCCTGAAGAAAACAGAAAATAGCACACAGGATGGACCACAGCAAGAGAAAAGAAGGAAAAAGAAGGAAGAAAGCAGTGTTCCAAGGAAGGTTCTGATGAAAAGAGAAGAGAAAATACATCCTCACACAGGACGGGCAACGTGAGAGCAGAAAAACAGTGGCTACAGGGCCAATTGCTGCCACCTTTTATGTCCTCTGACATCAGACACATGCCGCCTAACACAGGGCTCTGTCAGGCCTCCTGGCCGTGACAGACAGGTCTCTGTGATGGACAGGACATGCCCAGTTGTCCAGCTGTTTTGCTGTGCTCTAACCTCCTGCCTCAACAGTGCTCTTGGACCTCCCATGCCTTCTGAGAAAATCTTTGGGCAGGTAAAATGAAGGAAATTCTACAGTTCTGGTCCTGGCAGAACCTTATGTGGTTCCCTCCATGTGGTCCTAATTCTGCATCGTTAGCTGATTCTGTTATACTACCCGCTATAGCACTCAGTATTACACAAACTGTCATTTTCTCTTTCTTGCTTTAAAGAAAATCTTTTCCAGAGCAGTACACCCAGCAGCACAGTGGTTACCTGCTCTTGGTGTCCTAGAAAACTAGTACAGTTAGTAGAGAGGTTCAGTTTTCTGCAATATGTTCTGCTCAGTGCTGGTGAGATGCACTAAATGAACCGTCCAGCACTTTGACAAAAAGAGAAACTTCAGTGAAGATCTCTGCATCTGAACCAGGGCCCCTGCCTGTGCTGCAGCTACTGACTCAGTGTCACCCCAATCACCGTGTCAGCACAGTTGCCCAAACCTCTGTATCAGCTCTGCATGTGCAGCTTGCCTCTTAACAAGAGCTTGCCTACTTAGTTCTGGGCCATGTGCGGTTTCAAACTAAAATTTAAATTCGGTTCTACATGATTGCTGATGGCAGGAAGTGAATGTAGAAAGTTCTGGCACCACAAAAGCCAAGGATGCTATTCAAATATTTGACTAGTGGGACATGGCGACCAAATAATCAGAATTGATACTGGTGTTAGTGTCCAGACGCATACTAGGGTAGTGTAAGTCCTGGCCACAACTATGGATATTCTAGAACATCTTTGTCCCCATCCTTTTCAGTCATTCTTTTTTCATTCAGAAGATATAGATTAAAGAAGAAAACTAGTGTGCCATTCAGCTTTATCTGTCCAGAGGCTGATTTCTGCAACCCATTTCAAGCATGCATTCTGAAGCTCTTCCTGGAGAAAGACATTGTGTCAAATCTGACGGAAATGAAATGATGCTACTATCATTGAAATGTTACCTGTTAAGCTAGTGTGCTTGTTGAAACAACACACAAATCATGGTACAGTACCAGTATGAAACATGTGTAAGATTATTCACACTAACCAGGTGTATAGTACTTAGGACTGACTCTAAAAGATAGATGGTTGAATTGCATACATGTTAATCATCTGTATATTTCTAGTATGTGCTAAAGTCTTACTTGCATTTCTCTGATTAAATAGAAACTTTCCCAAATAGAAAACTATTATTTATTAGGAAACAATGGCAGTTATGCTTTTCCTGTTGTTAAGCCTCTATTTATAATGCACTTTATAATGTTTATTTTACAGGGAGATAGAATTATTCTCCTTAAAAGAGTTGATCAAAACTGGTATGAAGGTAAAATTCCAGGAACCAACAGACAAGGCATCTTCCCCGTTTCCTATGTAGAAGTTGTCAAGAAGAATATAAAAGGTGCTGAGGATTACCCCAACCCTCCAATACCCCACAGCTACTCTAGTGATAGAATTTACAGCTTAAGTTCCAATAAGGTAAGAAGATACTCTGTCATATTAATATAATACTTAGGAGCTTGGAATAGATAATCACTGTGTGATTTTACCATATTGCATAGAACATCATGTCTTTCACAAAGAAAAGGTGTACGTATTACATTTCTACACATGTGAGTTTCTTCCTCATAGATATAATTTAAATATATGCTGGCATAAAGGATTAATGCTTGATTTTGCTAATTCATTTTCAAGTTAAAATATTAAAAGAAAGAAAACAGTGTGGTAAAACTTTATAAGATACATATCTGTATTTCTCTGTGTGTATATATATATTACATATATATAGGTTTTCTGCGTTTTTCTGAAGCCTGATTTATATGTGTAAATTTTATTTTTATCATATGCTTATATAAATAAGTATAATTATGTATTTATATATGTAGGTACAATTATCATTTGTAATATACCATATATAAGCACATACAACATAAAATGCCATATATATGTATATGTATATCATACATCCTTAGAACACATGCTTAATATAAGGTTGACCAAATTCTATAAGTCTTGAACCTTTTTTATGTAGCAATGGAGCTTGAGCTAAATTTTAAACTTAGGGTCTGTAATTCAGTTAATTAGGTTTAATGAAAATGTAGATTAGTAGAAGGCCTCAAATTCATTTCATGAATTTTAGAGCAATTATATACAAATTCTGTTGTTCGATGAAGCTTATAGCTAAAGATGGTTATCCTTCTCAAAATGTAATTTAAAGAGAATTTACTTCCTGAATTGATTAATTATGAGACTATTCTACTGTCTTTACTTACAGTGTGATTTTTTCTTTTTTTCTGTTAAATTATATTTCCTTTATAAGTGGTACTTAGGCATTTCTTTCTCCTTGTTATTAACTGCAAATATAAAATTTTACATTGCCAAAGAATTACTCTTAAAATATTAAGTGCTTCAAAATGCATAAAGTTTCATTATTTATTGTAACTGAGATGACAACTAGGACATGGAAAAATAAACCATCTAGAGCTAGCAAAGTAAAATGGCATATTAGACATTATGAAAGTATAAGTCACTTCAGGTCCTAGTGCAAGATCATTGGAAGATATTGTCCCTAAATAACCAAAACTGTTCCTGGAAAATGAGTCTGGGAAACATCTTAATAAGTAAATGATCTAAGAATCTATCTTGAGAGACATTTTCTTTCAAAAGAGCTAAGGCCCTAGCTTCATTCATTTTCATCCCCTATGAAGACTGAATTTCAGTTGTATGTAATTACCTTCAATTCTATATCATTAGATAACAGAACTGTTTGGTGTTTTCTAATTTTATTTAATTGATTATGGAGTTTTCCAGAATCTTCTTACATATATTTACTTTACTACCAGGACTTAGCATTTAGAGATCCATATCCTATTGCAATAGTTCCTACTGACAAAAGATGAGAATCTTTATCTATATTCTTGTCTTATCCACCATCCAGTCAATCATAAAAATTGATGAATTCTCAATTGCCCGATAAATCTCAAGTGACTGTGTCTCTAAATAAAATATTATAAAAAGAAAAGCATGTGTCTACAAAGGCTTATTTAGCACTTGAGAACTTCTTCCATACACCCTAATTAACAATGACAATATATATTTTAGATCTTAATATTTTAATCATCATTGTGAATAAGATGTAGGTGTACTTGGGGCTTTTTAATATCAGGTTTAAATAGAAGAATATAAAGATTTTGCTAATAAGCAATTAGTATTTTGTTCTCACTCCTGGGAAAATAGGAAGAAAGATTATGTCCATAATTTAAAAAGAACATTTCTTTTAGTCTAGCAGATAATGCATGTTATGATGTCATTGACTTAATGTAGAAAGCTCAGGAGTGTTGCATTAAATCATTTCCAGAAAGAGAAATATTGTATACTTCTAGATGATCAGATTCAAAATTAAGCTAAATCTATTTTTTAGAGATATATGCAATAGAGAACTCGTTAACAACTTTTCATCACTCTTTTATAGCTTTGAATCACATTTTTTTATATTTTATATCTACTTTAGATGCCAGTCAAATTTAAGTTGATCTTAGTTCTGTTATATATGCTTTTGGTACAAGAGAATCCAACTATAATGTTTTTGGAAGAGAAGATAATTGTATGATTTTTGTATTATTTCTATATTTTTGTGATATAAGTACCCTGAGATACTTCATTTGACTTTAAGTGTAATCGAGTCCATTGCAAAAGTGAGCACCTTTTACTTGCTAGCATGTATATTGGTGACTATGGTGGTAATGACACAATAATGGTAGCAACAGATAGCAATAGTGATGGTAGTCATAGTGATGACGGGATTTAAAGATCTTTCTATCTCAACCACATAATATTCCTATCTAGGAGAGAAAGTGAAAAGTAATTTATATTTCATCAAAAATTTGACACCTACAAATAGGAGTAGCTACCAGTGCAGTCACAACAACATGTATAGTCATCTCACTTTGCATCAGATGCTAAGCACCCTTAAATCCTGAATCCTGTACTGAGATGCTCACATGACTTCTGTGACATTTTACCATTATGAGGCCCTGTGATAAAATGTTTCTTTTTTAAAAAAACACCTAAAGAAATTCAACTAATGCCCCATTCTTACTAGGATGCAGAAGTCAGAATTGAAGTGGAGGATGCACTGTGCAGATATCCCTACTAAGGCCCCAGCTCCCAAAGGGTTGGCTGCATGTGTGAAGTACAGTGTCCTAAATAATCACCTAAGAAGAGCATCTCCAGAATCTTTTCTGAAGTATTTTTTCTCTGAAACCAATGTTATCCATCTGAAAAGTGCTGAAGTGGAAGGTCTTCCGCTAGCCTCCTTCAAGGCCTTTATATATATATACAGCATTTAGCAGTTTTTTTCTTGTCCAACAAAGATAGATTTGTGTATTAAAAGTTGTTAGGCAATACATCTAGAACTAGTTTTAATGAACTTGCATAAAAATCTACATTTTGATGTATCTAAAATACACCAATTATATTAAGATATATAGAAGTATGTTTTTACTTCAGGAGATTAAGCTTCATTAATTACACCTGCTTAAGTTTACACAAATGTCACACTTTCTGAGAGCGATAGGGAGTCACAGCAGAAGTTTACTCTCTATGATTATGTTATGCTCCCTTCCTCTATAAACATTGACTTTGGAATTTTTTTAACTTTGAAATAGTAATTATGTAAGTTCAGTTCCATTCTGATGATGGGTTTTTGTTCTTGAAAAATGTTTTTGGGAACTTATTCACTGAGAACTGTGTTCATGTATAATTGTCTTTTATCATATGTTATAATCATGAGTTAGAACATTGCAAACATCAGGGAGAACATTATGAATGTTTAAAAGTTTGAGCACTCCTACAAGAAGAAAGAACAGTAAATAAATTCAGGAAATAAAAAAGGCTTAGCTGTTGGTTTTCATTATCCATTAACATTTTTCAGAGATGTTTATAGTACTGAATCAATAGCTAGAAAGCTACAATATCTTTTAAACTAAAAGAGCTAATCATTAAAATAAATCTCTAAGATTTCACTGTTTGTCCTCTATGACAACTCTGTCTTCTCATAGGATACTTATGACCTCTTCCAAAACTAGGAGAGTTTTATTGTCCAAATAACTTTTTAAATTAGCATAACTGAATTTATGTAATTAAATTTCAACAAAATTTATTCAATTCTAGATCTCTTCTAAGAATCTTCAAATCTGTCTGTGCTTCAACATAAAATAATTTTTATGCTCACTTCTACACCTTCCCATGTTTCTCTGTCTCTGTGTTTTGATGATGATTATTATTTTCTTTGTTCATTTTTCCAACTTCACAAACCCTGCTCCTTTCTAAGTTGGCTTCCAGTGAACTAACCCTTCCTCCCACCCATAAAATGTCACCTGGCTCAGATGAAGGCACCTCCCAGGGAAGGGCCCAGGAGTGCTTGACCCTGACAAACGGGTGTCCACCAGCAAACAGTTGGACTCCAGTGCCGTCTTCTTTTCTGGACACCTTTTTGGATGAATTAGAGAAGTTCAGTGCTTTAACTTTGTCAGCCAACCAAGCCAGACCAGATGTTCTAGAGGACACTATCCTTGAAATTAAGGAAGAGCCCTCTGCTCTCCTCCCGTTGTCTCCGGCATGTGTACCTGCAGGATCATCTCGCTCTGTGCTGCCTTTCTCCCACTCCATTACGACCTCAGCCACAGCCCAGCCTTACAATGCAAGGCCACTTCAGGATCCCATAGAAACCACTCAAAACAAATTTACAGATTTGAGAAAAATGAGAAAGAGCTTTTCAGACCCTAAAAGGGTTCTCGAAGTGCTAGGTGATAAATTTGTTGCCTCTGCATGCTCCAATGTGGGTCCCTTGCCTATAATCCTCCCTGTTATCGGAGAGGAAGATGAGGAAAGTGGTGAGGGGGTCACGTCAGGCATCCGAAGATGGCGGCCAGAGTCTCAAGAACAAGATGCTTTGTGGTGTGGCCATGGTGGTACAGAGGTGACACCAGAGCTGCACATTGAAGAGGAGAAAGAAGAGGAGAATCCTGTCTGCTTTACATATCCAGTAGGCACCCCTACAGATCCCAGCCTCTCTAAGGAAGACAGCAATGCAGCAGAAAAGAGTAATGAGGTATTTTAATTTTACCTGATTGCTGAACAACTAACCAGTCTTACTACAGTTAAGTAGGATAGTTAATCATATTAATAACCTCTCTCTTCATGCTGCCTTAAAATGCGTCCTCACAAGAAAAATTAGCATTGTGGAACTTGGAAAAGGAGGGATGTATGAAACATACCATCTTTTAATACAATTATATAAATACTGTATACAAAATAATCCCAATACCCATCATTATTTATGACTATAAACTCATGTTTTAAAAGCCTCCATAATTTATATAGTCTTTCCAATTTTCCAATACTAATAATGATAGCTAATGGTTGACTGTTACAGAGTATCAGGGACTATACTAAGAACTCAACATCTTTAATTTACAAAGTCCAGTGAGGTGGGAAATATTATTATATCCACATTAGAAGTGAGAAAATTGATGTACAGACAGATCAGCCCAGCTCAGGATGAGAAAATAATGCACCATGTCTTTGACCTAAGGACACTTTGCCAAAGCAAGAAAGAAAAAAATAATAAAAATACTACTCCAACCCCCTTTTGACTGTCCTGAAGAGGTCATTGACTTTCAGTTGCTCACTATTTCAGCTTTGGGTCCCATATCTTCATGTTTCAAACAGAGGACCTTAGGGCTAGGGCTATAGCTCAGGGGCACAAGCACCTGCCTAGGAAGCATAAAGGTCCTGAGTTCGATTCTGAGTACCAAAAAAAAATAAAATAAACAGAGGACCTTGGGCAATGGTTTTAATCAACAAAAGGAAAAAATACCCTGAAACTTTAGCTTATAAATTCTATCTAAAAAAAACAAAAACAGAAACAAAAAATTGGCCTGTCTGGCAAGCACAAAGTCCTGAGTTTTATCCCCAGTATCAATAAAATTAAATTAAATTTAAAAATTGGACCCTTATTATGTTCCATGTGAATTAAAAATCAGGGATAGTTACTTACACAGATTGAAATTGTGAAATAAAAGAAATATTTCATATTATGCCACCGTGGGGGGCCTTTTTCTCCATGGTTCCTCTGTTTCCAAATAACCGAACCATGCCTACATGTGTATAAAACAAACACACTCCTTAATCACACAGATAATTCATTGCAGTAAGTTTAGTTCCATTCTAAGTGCCTTATGTCAGTAAGGACTTCCCTTTTAAAATAACAAGTTCTGATGTGTGACTGGATAGGTGGCTTGCCTCACGGGTGGTGCTGATCGCCCCTCGCAGGCCATGCCCTGGGCGTGGCGCTCGCCTCACGGGGTGAGCTTCTCGCTTACTTGTCAACACCATGCACACAAGCTCGGAAGCTCGCCAGCTTGGTAACAAACTACCACAGTTTGAAACGAACTCACAGTCAAGTTACAAAGCGTCGTCACAGCACTTCAGGTCCAGTTTTGCCTTCATGTTTAGAGGGAGCCCTTCTATACATATACCAGAAAACCAGAATACAGGTGTTCTTGTCTCCTGCCACCCACATCCAAAAAATGAAACAGATTATACCCATGAATCAATTTCAAAAGAAAAAGTTACTGCTTTTAAAGCAAGAGTTGGTCATAAATATTGTGTCCCTGGGTATTTGGTGAGTTTAAAGTGATTTAGTTTGGAGATAGTCTCTAAAGGCCATGTCACCTCGTTCTGGACACAAGCATAATCACATCCTGTCTCTCTTCAATATTGAAGCGATCTTCGTTTTCTCCAAGAGATCGAATGACTACGCCTTTGTCCAGCTGCCTGCTTTCCTCCCCTGCATCTCACTGTCCCCTGGCCTCTGTCTCTGACCTGGTCTCTACACTTTCCCAGCCCGCCCAGCCCTACTCACCTCCTCTCCTCCCTAAATACTCTTATCACCAGGAGGTCAGTTCACCAAAATTAAAGGTAACTGCATCTTGAGTGTGGTCTACTGCATGTCTTTAAGTGAACCTAATTAGATGTATGCATTTACCTTCATGCCTTCTCACAAGATCTAAAAAGCTACGTAAACACCAATTGCTAACTTCTAACACTATGAGCATGGCCTCCGTCCAAATATTTTAAAAATATATCTGCATAGCAGCCATACCCAGATTGAGGAGGAAAACAAACTAAAATTTACATCATAATCAAAAGTAATCATTAGCTTCTTTTTGAAAGGTAGGAGTCATCTTGAGAATCACTGCGTTCAAAAGTGTCAGCTTTCTGCTTGTGGTCCTCCTTCACTCCTTGGTGGAACCCTGCTCTCCCATTGCTTTGCATCTGTCAGACTCAGCAGAGCCTGGAGACAGGATGGGGGACTTGATCATCTCAAACTCTGTTCTTTCACAAGGGTGAAGTAAAAGAGGATGCAGCAAGGATGATGCTTTGGTAGCAATTGGCGAAGCATCGGCCTCTGACACCCACAGCCTGGTGGCTCTGCTGCTACTTAAAGCTCTTAAAAGATACCATTTAAAAAAATTTACCACAATGAACAGAGAGATAGAGAAGGACACTAGCAGCATGAAATCGGTCCATTACCCCAAATTTTTGTTTCTATACTCAGAATAATGCTGAAACCTTTTCTTTTGGACAAAAGGTGGTAGACTTCAAATAGGAACTCAAACTCATATTTGATTTTACAAATCTGAAATGAGGGCCTCTGCAAATAAATAAAAGTTAAAGCTCTGACACAGTCCAGTTTCTACAATAGGAAGCTGGAGTACAACACGTGAACAAGTCGTTTACACAACCGTTAAAGCCCTTGTCGCCAGTTCCATCCACTAAAACTGTGTATCTGTGCAAATTTACCCTAGGTGTGGAAGGTTTTTGCAAAACTGAAATATTTTAAGATTAATTTTTCTTGTGCTTTGAGTTTTTATCGTAGCTGGCATAAAATAAATAGGAAGTTTTTTAAAGAACTATAATGCTACTTTATATGATGTCTAACTAAAAATTCCTCTATTCTCTGTGATTTTATTTTTAAAGCCAACCTACTTATTTCTTGTGTTTTATTACTTGTTCTTCAGCCTTTAAATGTAATCAGTAAGTGAGAAAGTAACTTTAGAGCATGAGTTCTCTAAGTTAGAGAAGAGGACTCAATCATTATAGCACCAAAGACAAAACTAAAATTTTGAAAGGTTTATTCTCCTGCAGGAATCAAGCTCAATCTCAATGGTCTTTAGATTTCAGCTACTTGCAGAATGTGAGAAAATGGAGGTACTCAGAAATGCTATATTTTAAAAGAATACTTTAATAACTACATGAAATGACTGACTCCCAAAAATGTTTTTTCCTATTTGGGAGCAAAGTTGATTTTTAATCTCCTATTGAGGTTTTTAAACACCTTTTAAATTAATTTTTCTGCTCATAGACTATAAATTAACTCATGGTATTTGTGCATATAAATAAAAATACAAGTTAAATTAATCCCACATTTTATACACATTACAAAGAAAGCAAATACCCTATTTCTAAATCAAAGAGAAAATTAAAGTTTAATAAAATTTTAATAATATTTAATAAATACAGCATGAAAGCATTACAGTAACATTTTCATTAACCCCACCAACCAATGTTTAACTCCATGTGAATTCAGGGCAATTTTATTCTTTGAAAATGGTTTGAAAGACAATGAAAATCTGTCATACATAACCCAAAATCTTCTATAAAAGTAAAATTTCCTGCCACTTTATGAATAATAGAACTGAAAGCTAAATTATGAGTTTGATGTGAAGATCTGAGTCTGACGTTTTCCCTAGCCTTTTCAGAATCTGTTTTAAAATAATTTTCACCATCAAATTATTATAAATCTCAGCTCCTCTCTAAACTGAGCTTCCATCCAAGAGAATATTTCCTAAGAGACTTGTAGGATGTGGGCTCAAATTTTAGCAGAAGCAGATAATGAGGAGAAAGAGGTATATTTCTTGGGTTTCTTCTAAGAAACTCAGTTATTCTGGTCCTACACGGAAGCCGTATCCTCCTCAAGCAATCCCATCAGACGGTGGCATCTTTGATCACTCCCACAACATGAAGTTAGGCCTTGACTTTTCCTGGTATGTTCAAGTGATCTTTTTAACTGTTGTTAGCCACACCATCTTTTCCTCTGCATTTGATATTTATAAAACCTCTGTGACAGTCAACACTTGAGTAGCTCCAGTCCCAGAAAACTCAAAATAAATATAGCTTAAACAAAGTGAAAATATTTTTTTCTTAATCATAAATGCAGGTTATCCCAGACTGGTATGATGGCTCTACAGTCACAGAGACCCTAGGCAATTCCCAGACAGTGCCTGTATCCCAGCATTCAGAACTTAGCACATCAGCACATCCAGGTACAAGCAAGGTTAAGAAACGTAAGCTGCGCTCAGAATGGCTGTGTGCCTACATCACACCCTGGGTCCCATTACTGAAGACGGAGAAGAGAATGGATATTGGAGAGTACCAAGTGTTCTCTGCCACGGCCCTTTAGGAAACCTGCTCAGCACATTTCATCCCAAGATACCAGGGATTTGAAGTCAGCTATTACTAGCCATTATGAAACTTTTCCTCAGTGAGTGTTGAGAAAACCACATGCTTTTATTCAAAAGTCTCTTAGTCCCACCAAAGTTCTCTTAAAATAAATTAAGTATCAGATACTATATTCCTAGATCCTGTGCTATATTGAAATGAAAATAAAACATACCATCATACAAGAAAGTTAGCTCATTCACTATCACATTAAAGATCTTACTCTGAAAAATTTCCAAAACAGACTTGTAGTTAGCGTGACCGGCAGTATGCAATTACATTTCACCATTTAAAAAAACAAAAAAAAAACCTATTTTCTTTTTATGTATTTTGTTAGACAATTTTGCATCTAACAAATGTTTGACATTTTCCGTGAAATTTGTTGGGTATCAAGCCAAATTTATCTTTGTCTCAAGTTTGAGCCTATTTAGTAAGCACACAGAAAACAGGTCAGACTTAGGAATGTCATGAATCTGATTGCGAAGCATCTCTGAAGAGGTAACATTTCTTACATGTGGCCTTAGCCGTGCACACCGCAGTCAAACACGCTTCTCTGTACTAGCTCGCCCCTGCAAATCTTGCCTGCTGTGTCTGTGGGCCCCATACCAAAGCAGCAGCCGATGTCTGGGTGTGGAAACCTCACGGAGTGGCCCGAAGAGCCACCTGCAAACTGTAGCCATCCCTGCTCTGCGCTCGGTGGTCAGGAGTTTGGCATGCTGTGTGCGCATGTGCAAAACTAAACAGCAGAATTCCTCCGGAAGGCTGAATAACGAAGATGAGAACTAACTAACTTCTTATGGATTTTCCAGGCTGATTTAAAAAGTGAGATATTTGTCCTGGGTAAGCCTCCTCGTAGCCCAGTGATGTCTAAGAGATCCTGCGGCTCGCCCGGCAGCAGTGCAAACAGGGTAGGGTCAGACCCCCACCCCATCCCACCCTGCAGCAGGCATCCAACCACCCTCCCCACCCCACCCTGCGGCAGGCATCCGACCACCCTCCCTCACAGTGGGCAAGCTCGTTCTTAGCTGTCTCAGTGTGATCTGGCAATAAAGCGGGGCTTGAGAGACCCTTGAATTGAAGTGAACAGCTGATAGTGGTAAGCCATGAAATCAGGTCAAAAGGAAAATTCTATCCTAAGTCTTTGAATAGTGTGTTAGGTTTCCTTGAGTGTGTTAGGTTTCCCAAGCCCAAAAGGCACGGTGTAATTCCCCACCGCATTCATAAGGGTACAGTGTGTGTTGTTTTCTACACCAGTCTCATGTGCTGAACCTCTGCTTTCTAGTCACTGCTTTTAGTGAAAAGAACAAAATTGCTGCAGATCATGTATGGAACTCACTTGCTTCCCATCTTGCTGGCTTCTGTGCCGTTCAGTTTGCTTGGATTTATTTTAATCCCAAGCCCTTGTTTCAAAATATTTTGTTGCTCTGGTGATATGAACTATGATCACTCAAGGGCCCAGGACTGCTCACTGGAGACAATACGTGCCTAATGTCTTCACAGCTCTGACTGAACTTAAAGATCCAATTACTCTCCCTGTATGCAGTTCTATAGCATCTGTCTCGTTGCAGAAATGAGTGGACTCTAAATGTTACTATCAGTTCTGAAGAAAACAGTCAGAGTTTGGGGATTTTCATTTATGCATAAGTCAGGATTTTTTTCATCACTTCTATTGTAATGGACCTTGCTTTAACTTAACCGTTGTACCACTTTGCTATGTTTCTGTATTTCAAGTTCTCATGGGCTTGATTTTTGAAGTTTCCTTTTTTAAAAAATGTAGATTCTGTTCTGCATTTGTGCCATTTTATGCTTTTTCTTCTGCAGAATAAGATCACATTTTGTTGCTGAAGCAGAACTTGTGTTGCCATAGAGAAAAAGGAATGTCAATTTGTAGAGACTCTTAGGCTGAATTAACAGGCTTCCAGAACCAGCACACACACACACACACACACACACACACACACACACACACACACATGGAGTTTTTCCAAAAATTAACAGAGCCCATCCATAAATTTCATAGGTCAGTGACATGATATGCTTTGGGTCACCTTAAAATTTTTCTTTACCAGATCTATCTATTATAACTTTGTATGCTGATTATATGTGTTTGTATGAACCATAAATATTCTATTTTCTTTCAATTTATGAAAGTTGTATATTACCTTCACAATTTCAGGAGGAAAAATAAGGCTACTATATATATATATATATATATATATATATATGGTACTGTTATTAGAAGAATGTCATCTAATTTTTGTGACAGTACTATAACTATGATTTTCTGGAAAAGATATCAACTTACAAACTTTAAAACTGCTTACAATGGTTTCAAAGATATTTCCCCATTATTATTTAAAGTAGTAACTCACTCTTAGTTAAGAAGTATTTAATACAAAATAGAGCTAACTTTCCAGAGATATTTTTGCAGAAGTGTAAGAGATGACTTTCAGATAGACTGAAACATATCTCTATCTCCTGACCTGAAGCAGCTAACTATATATTACAGTGAGGACACTGAGCTCTCTAGGATATTTCAAAACAACTGCCTTAGGAACAGTGGCTTATGGTTGATAATGGCTTTGGAAATTACTGCTGTTTAAACCCTGTCTCTTTTGTGTCCATTTTTGACAGCATTAAAAAATAGCTACAGTAAAAAGGAGGGGGAAAGTTGTTATATTGCTAAGGGAAAGTTAAATGTTTGTAGGACACCGTGCTGCTTCATTGGATGTTTTTAAGCTTTATTGTACTCTTAGGACTCATCAAGGAAGTAGAAGCCTGATACAATTCTTGCTCAAACTTTCCAGCACAGTGACAGTAATGTGTTAATTTGAAAACCATCTTCTTAAGCTCACAGTTTGTGTAAGCCTCTCTGAATGTCACAAATGTATATTGTTCTATATTTATCTCAGCACTGCTCAGAAGCTATGAGTAATAGAAATGCCTGAGCAGACAGCTAAAATAGAAATGAACATGGACCAAAAATGCTGGTGGCTAACAAATGATTCCTTCTCAAGAATTTGAAATGTGGGAAGGGAAAAGGGGGTCAGAAAAATAGATAATTATCTACTTCGCCTCATTCTGTGGTCTTTAAAAGCGCCTCCCAAAATTAATCCAGGCTGAAGGAATTTGGTGAGAGCAGACCGAAGGGCAAAAGAATTTCAAACCCGTTGCTGCCTCTGGTCACCATTAGGTGGCAATAGAGAGCAGACACAGTACTTGGCTTGTCAACATTGAAAAGTTTTAAAACTAGCCATTATAATCAGAGATACACAACTTCTGTGCTCACAAAAGCAGTGACAAGTCTGTGCTCCTTGAGTTTCAACAGTACGGGAAAGGGCACGAGAAGCTCTCCTGAGAGTACTTGTTTGAATATCCACAGAAAACATAAGCACTTGTCTCAGGAGCAAAACAAAGACGCTCATTTTTCACCAAGTTAGGCTATTATTATATTTCATTCCATAAAGAGTGCTGGTCGGGCCAGGGATTTAGCTCAGCAGCCCAGCACCTGCCTGGCAAGTGCAAGGTCATGAGTTCGATTCCCGGTACCTGGAAAAAAACAAAACAGAGTGCTGGTCAAAATTATCATTGCATTTTTTTGTCTATTTGTCATTTTAAGAAACTATCCAGTATCCTGGGGTTTTGTTCTGCTCATATGCAAAATGAAGAAGAATTATTGCTAATATTGTGTGTATACAACTAAGACACTTAAGAATTAGCAAATAGATGACAGTTGGCACAACTCATTGACAACTGAATGTGTAAAATGGATGAAAAGCAACTTTCAGAGGCAGGGAAACTGTCTGGGGAAATAAGGATTCTTTTATGGACTCCCTAAGGGGGGCAAGCCTCATCTTTATCTTGTCCAGTTCATTGAGTTTAGAGATAAGAAAGCGAACATGCATCGGTAGTAGTCAGCGCCCAACACAGAGAGACACAGATGTGCCCTCATGAATGCCTACTAGCAGGACAGATTCCTTTATTGTTCAAACGCTTTTAAAATAGTCAAACACTGTAATTAGATTAAAAGGCCATTACTGCTTAAAACTGGCTCCTACTTAACATGAAGCTGACTCCTATTAAAGGTAAACTTTGAAAAGTTTTAAAACTCGCCATTATAATCAGAGCTACACAACTTCTGTGCTAACAAAAGCGGTGACAACTCTGACGCGTGTAGGAACAGTTCAGAAGACTGGAGGTTTCGGGGGAGGGGAAGGAAGGGCAAGTTTTAAAGGATGTGGAGGAAGGGAAAAGACACACTGGGAAAGATGGGCAAGCACAGGGACACCACTGGCTGGCACACCCAGGGTCGCACATGCTTGACAGGTAGAGATCTGCGGAATTAAAGGAACTGCACATAGAGCAATAGCCCAGTTCTCCTAATTGTCAAAGGATCAATTGTGCATTTAAATGACTTAGGAAGTGGACCAAATTCAATGAATTAGCGGAATGATAGCTGTGATAACTAGAAGGGTATATACAGACCTTAAAAGTTGCCTGCTTTTTTTCATGTTTGGCTTAATTTTTAAAATGGTATTCACATTTTATTTTTTTATTTTTTATTTTTTTTGGTTTTTCTCTGGTACCGGGAACCGAACTCACGACCTTGCGCTTGCCGGGCAGGCGCTTTGCCGCTGAGCTAAATCCCCAGCCCCGGTATTCACATTTTAATGAAAAGGAAGCTATGAAAGTAGATCAGTCAATTTTACCAAGCGCTGAATCTCATAACATAAAAGTACAATTTCTACTCAATTTTAAAATTTTAGAATAATTTAAATATGTGGAAATAAGCGTACCATTTTTTAAAACATAATGAAATATAGTTTAAATTTTTTCTAAGAAAATAAATTATTTTCATGTCTGTAATTTCCTTGTGCACTGCAATGCTGCTGTGACAGTTTCATGAGAAAACATTTGAAATATGATATCTGAGATTTATTTAGTTTCTTTTATATGCACAGTATTTTGGAGGGATGGACATGAACACTCAAAATCATGTGGCTTTAATGTATATTCTGGCCAAACTTTTTACTCTCAGGAAAGTATTCTAAGGACTAGCTCGAAAGAAGAAAATAGCATTTTGAATAAGAATGTTTATAATATTGTTATCTATGATAGTTAAAAAAGATTAGGCCAATCTTACTTTCAAAGAGAGAGAGAAATGGTTAAGAAGAAAACTATCATATACAGGTACAAATGTGAGGGAATATTATTCTGAAGTCACTTAAGATAAAAAAGAAAACTGGGAAGAGAAGACTAATTATTACAAAACAGTAGTAATGGCCTTTAATCTATACAACTCTTCTGTATGAATGTTTTACCAGATACAATGTTCTATTAAAAGAGAACTTAAAGAAATGTAATACTCTTCTCAAAATGTCTGGAAATGGTTTAGTCTTAATCATTTTTAAATAATATATGTGATAATTTTAAAAACAATACACTGTTATAAGAGTAAACTATTTCACGATCTTAAGTCATCCAGGTGTCCAGTAATTCTTGCCTGCTCCTTAGTTCTAAGTTTATATATTCCATTTAAAGACTACCAAGTGAAATTTTGAAAAATATTGTTAGTGAGTGTTCCAGAGTAATAGATTCAAAGCTTAAAGCTTTGCTAGTGAAAGTATTTAAAATATGCTCTATGGACAGCACAGCTAGGAAGAGAGTGAAGATAGAATTTAAGAGTAGGGCAGATAATAATCTCAGACTAGAGAACTTCAGAGTTCCCCATCTAAGCTTGAACTAGTTGTGCTTCTATAGAAATTTGGCAGGAAGAACTTTCTAGCCTATCCATAATTAAGTCATAGCTATGAGAATCCAGGAACTGGCTCTGACGTCTAAATGTATGGATCTAGTAACTAATTTAGCAGCCATCAAAAAGTCACTTATATAACTGCCTTGCAAACTCTGATTTTCTTATTGCCCTTTGTAGCTATCATTTAGAAGAGAATGCTGTGGAAATGTGTTGTGAATGAGTTTTATGCATTTCTTTCCCTAAAATGTAACGAATAGCTACTCAATATAAGTTACACCAAGTTTTATGTATTCAACAAATGTGTTAACTTTCCTTCATTGAAGTATTTCTGTGGCTGTATGGGATGCTGAGGCCTGTCATTTCCAATATTATAAGTATCTATTACAGATACTGGTCTTGATGCTTAGTTTAAAAAGAAAGGAAACTCTTTTGAGAGTTCAGTGCACTGGGAATTTCTACCAATATTTCTCTTCTAAGGTAAAATGTTATATGTTACCTGGATATTGTTTATTGCATTTTATTTAAAGTTCTCTGTTTTCTCTTTTGAAAAATGCATGTGCCCTCTCCATATTGAGAACAGAGAATGTTAATTCAAATGTAGCATGGGATGTCTGCCGATTGATATTTTCATCTGTACTGTATGTGGAAATGTTGTCTGTGAAGGAAAAATTTACAGAGTGACTGTGGATCTTTTGCTGTTAAACTCAATGTGGCTTACTCTCTGCTTGTCTGTGAAAACGCTGGAGAGTAAGGCTGTATAAAGGTGTCTATCCTGCTTACCCCAGTAGCTTGATGTCCATGTTCTTGCCATATTCCTGACCTTTGAAAAATCAATGGGACTAAATCCTGACTTTTCCTTAAAGCCTGAGCAGACTAGATTGTGGATGTGTTCAAAACATTTGAACCTTGGTTATTTTAACTTCATTTAAAGCATCCTTCAAAATATTTTAGCTATTAATCCTTCAGAAACCCTTTATTTGGTGATTGTTTTTCTTCCTCTTGGTTTTTTACAACAGGAAATATTAAATGTCCAGAAAAGTATCATGCCATTACCCAAATTATCTTCTAGTCAATACCAGTTCAAACATTTATTACATTGAAAATCATTTCATTTCAGCCACAGCGTCCTGTGTTTACTCATGAAAACATTCAAGGTGGGGGGGAACCGTAAGTATTCTTCTTATCTTCTAAATTCAAGACTAACTTTGACCCACAAAATAGGTAACTGATGTACCAAGATTACAATTTCGCAAGTAAAAGAGATCAAAATAAGTACCATGAGAGCTCTTGACTTACAAGAGATTGCAGTGGTCTCCACTTTTTATGAGAGAGATCAAAAGCTAATCTTTAAAAGAAAACACAGGTTTTCATTTATGCGCTAGGAAAACCTTCCAACACTGCAGTGATTCCAAAAATGTATAAATCTGTCTCTTCTTCTGCTCTGCTGGCTATGTAACTAGTAACTACAGCTTTAAAGACATACACAAAGGTCCTAAAATTGTTTTTCCACCTACTGGGATACTTTGAAAGTAGACCTAGTCTACTTTAATAACATCATGCCAAGAAGTGTCTTTTGAAAATAGCCATATTAAAACACTATCATTCAGTTACATGATATTACTTCCATAGCACCTGGAATGTGCCTTCTAAACTTTACTTTCAAATTTCCTCTCCTGTCTAACATATAAAGTAAACCAGCATCAAGGTGTTAAACATTGCCTTTAAAGTTTTTGTTTGTTCTCTTATTTATGCAAATGAGTATAGGATCACATGACAAAAATAAATTCCAGGACTGTCTATTGCATTACCAACATGTTTCATTAAACAGTTTCAGAGGGGGTTATGTAAATACATAAATGCATAAAGGTATGTTCTGTTACACCATTTTATATTACATGCAACTGTGATCATTTGGTTGGTACAAAACCACAGAGCCCATCAGCCTGAGGCATTTTCCCTATTTAATTTTTCATTAAATTTCCATTTGGTCACAGTCTTAATTAGAAGGACTATGAGATGTTGTTTAATATTATTTCCAAATAGGTTTGGAGTTGGGGGTGTAGCTCAGTGGTAGAGCACTTACCTAGCATGTGTGAGACCCTGGGTTGAATCCCTCAAACCAAAAGAACAAATATAGGTTTTGAAGCCTAAGTAGGCATAAAGTTGTATCCACACAATTCGCTCTTGGTGTGTCATGCTATAGAAAAAGGTGCAAGTTACACAATCAACTTTGGCTCAGCATTTCCCATTTAAACAATAAATTTCTTTGTGAAGCATCCTGACCTCCCCGTCATCATTCCTCTCATCCAACACATCTTCCCAAATATCATTTTTCATTGTAATTTGACTGTATTTCCTGTCATGCAAGGCTAATTTTAAAAGCCAGTAGAGGTAGAAAGATTTCTGGAAGATTTGTTTATGTTTCCATAATTTTTTTTTTTTTTTTTTTTTGTGGTCTAATTAAGCCAGAATGGTAAGTACATTTTGACAAGCATGCTGGCTCTCATCATACAAAGTGAAGTAGGGGTTGTGCCAATTTTAGGTTGTTAGCTCTGGGAACCTTGAGATCCTTCAGGCAGCTGGGGTTTGTGGCCTTAAATAGGCCGCCTGTCTCCATGAGCACTTGGAGATGTGCCTGCCTAAAGGCTGAACCTTGAGAAGCTCAATTCAGAGACTTACTTTCCCCAGAGTGAGAGATGCTGTGTGTACCACTGGAGTCAGAGCCAAAAACTGACCATCTCTTGCAATGTGAAAGTACAAGAAGGGCCGTGTTGAAATCAACTTTCCCCATTAATGTACGAAAAATATCATTCCTTCACCTGACCAGCCAGCCTCAGAACCAAATCAACACAAACAAAACCACTTTACTACTCCTGCTAAGGCTGGCCCATGCAAATATCCAAATCAGTTCCACACTGCCAGTCTTCTTAACTACTGCTCTGGAATTCAGGCTACAGTTTTCTGTCCTTGGCCACAGTTAGAATCCTCCCCTAAGAAAAGATCTCAGAAGACTATTTTCAAAAGAATATAAATGGCTAAAATAGTTTACTAATATTAAATAGGGGAAGAAATTTCTAATGTTGGAATTTTAGGCTTTGGTACCAGGCCAGGGAAGATAATGTTTGTGGGAGAGGGTGTCAGGCACCATATCCTACCAGCTCCTTCCTAGAATTCCCTGATGCCAACTCTATCCTGATATACCAAACTAAACAAGTTCACAAACAGGAAAGCCGGTGGATTAGTGTTCTTTATTTATAACATGCTATTTAAGTTAAAGCAATGGAATATTTTTACTCTACCAAAACATGATTGTCTGACTCAATAAAGTAATTAAAATAAATCATCTTTGTTCCAGGCCAGAATTCATTATCACCAACTTCTTAAAGTTGGCTTAAAGAAATTCAAAGTATCCCAGAATACTGTTCTTATTTTCCAACCTTAGCAGAGTTATATGACTATTGCAAAGATCAACAAAAACAAATTTATCAGTTTTTCAGATGATCCTCCTCTATACTATTGGTAACTTTTAGTAATATGCAGGTTTTCATGTTAACTATTTCAAGTACTTCCTGAACTTCTCAGCCACTATCATTTCCGTGTTTTCTTTCCAAAGTGCCAGTTCATGCTGATATCCATTAAAATGCCTGCTATTTATTGCCATAAGTTCAATGCATGAGTCTGTAGTTGATGGATGTCAGAATAATATATCTCTCAAACAATGCAAGCAGGGAAAGGAAAGTGATAGCATTCCATCAGTAATTCTTTTTTATATAGAATATTTGAAAGGCATTTTAAATACAACCAATCTCTTCAAAAATCTTAAAATCTCCCATGTTAAGAAGGAATGGAGGTCCATAATCTACTATTTGAGATTGACTCTGTGATAACTGAGCAGAGATTACATCCACTCAGCTCCATAGGTGCACTACATCAGCTCTTCAAATTCTAAAAGTTCAGAAAACACTGATTCAAATTGTAAAATTAATTTGCTTTCAACGATTACCTGTGATGAAAATAATTTCCCTTTTAAATTAATTCCCTCATAGTCATTTAGACATATCTCAACTTAGGATCACTTAAAAATTCAATCTGCAAGCCTCAGTTATTTGCTTGTGATCATGGCTAGCTAAAGCTGTGATTCCACCTTGTTTTTCTAGAGCTGCATCATTAGTGTCTGAGTGATAGACATTAGATGACTGCACAATTAAAATGCAAGTCTGACCTACAAATGTTAAAATGTTCTGATCCAAATCACGTATATTACAATCATCCATGACTATTCTTCCTTGTGAGTTTTGAAATATTATTAGTCTAACGCATATGGAAATTCCAAGTATATTTCTATTTACTTTACATGTTTATCAAAGACTTAGACTACCAAATATATAGTGTGCAGAGAAGAAGAGAAATGTTAAAAGTTAAATGAATATTGTATTATATTCTAGTCTCACAGATACGTAAAAGAAATTTAAATACACCCATTTGTCCTGTTTAAGGTTTCAGGCTCTGTATAACTATACCCCTAGGAATGAAGACGAGCTGGAACTCAGAGAAGGTGACGTCATTGATGTGATGGAGAAGTGTGACGATGGATGGTTTGTTGGTACGTGTCCATTTCCTTCCAGATACATTTGGCTGCTTCATAATTTGCTTGAATTTGCCCAATTGCGTGTTTCACTGTGATAGTCTTTCTTTGAATTCACAATGCCTCTGATCTTTCAAACCTCTGTATGCATTATATAACCCTAATTGCATTTTTAATACAGTTTAATATTTCCTACTTTAGGTGTATCTGGTTTTCTGCTAGTTTTGCTACAACTAAATTAAGCAGAGAAAATTTCCTTCACTAACACCAACCAGGGAGGACTGTGATTTAACAACAATAGCAAAAACAATAAATGTCCCTAAGATGATATTGATCAATGCTTCATTCAGTGGAAAATCTCAACAGTGATAGTCTCATTAGAAAGAGTGAGAAAACTAACGCATGCGCAAGGTCTGATACAGCTACCCTAAAAGTCAAAGCTTCCTCTTAGCTCTAATTTTTAGTAAAAGTGGAAAGAAGTTTCAGTCTTACCACTTCAAAGGCAATTCCCTTCTCACCATCCTAAAAGACGACTAGACGGCTGTGTGTACAGCTCAGTGTAGAGCATGGGCTTAGCAGGAGAGCCCCCTGGATTTAATCCCCAGCACCAAAAAAGCGGGGGGAAAGCATAAGACCAGAGGTTTTCTGAGAAAACAATTGTAGACCAAAGTGTTATACACCAGGACACAGCAGGAAAAAGTGAAAGGGACCTGCAGGATGTTGGAGAAGAGCAAAATCTGAGGAAATGAGGGCTGTGGACAGATCCTGCCATGATGAGAAACATGAAAAAAAAAAAAAACAACCTGAGGCCACATTTGAAGCCAGAAGCCTCTGACCTATTTATATTAATTCTCATCTTTAGGAAAAGTACAATGGCTTCTTTATGGGGATGGAGGATGTCACTAAACTAAGACAATACATTCCAGAGTATTAATAAGAAACAAATTTTGAAGATCCTATTTTACTATATTTTTACTGGAAATTCCAAATAAGAATTTGTGCACCAACTTTTACAGAAAGTATCCAAGAAATTATGGCGTTTAAAAACAAAGGCAATCATACTGAAGGCCAGTGTGCATTTGGCTTAACTCACCATATTAGAAATAGTATTCAGTGACTGACCCCTGTCTTGTCACTTGTGTCGAGGATGCCTCTTATCTCCAACTAAGCCTTGCTCTTGGGCTTTCCCAGTCATCCCGTTACACTGCCAGCCCTCACATGTGTTCCTTGTTCCTTGCTCTTGTTTAGCAGTCATGGTGGTTTGAATTCCAGCACCCACGACCTCTACAGGATTGTCTTTCCCTTCAGACCAAGAGGCTGAACTCTTTGTTTAGCTTGAAACACATCATGTATGCTTAGGAGACAATGAGCACATTAGGCAAAATAACTAGAATTGCTTGCTTTTCCTTCTTATTGTTTTAAAGTGAGTTTTCTTTCTTCCTCTCCTAACCAGTCTGGTCTTGCTCTCTTACTGAAGCCTTGTAAGTGAAAAGTGTTCAGATTCACATCTATAAGGCAATATTTCATTGTTGTTACCCCTTTTCATTTATTGCTTCTATTTTCAGGAACCTCGAGAAGAACCAAATTCTTTGGTACTTTTCCCGGAAACTATGTCAAGAGGCTGTGAATCACTCCCTCTCCATACTTATGCCACATTTCAGCAAAACATCTGCATAAACTTGCCTGAAACATCTGTGCAGGCCTCTCGTTGTCATGCCTTATGGCTTCCAGTAGGCCATCACCATCTCCACCTGCTGCCAGCAAACCACCAGCAGAGTACCTGCCGCTGTGAGCCTTGGGGAGACATGGCAGACTTGCATCCACAGGAAAGTACATCTTCACGCTTTCTGCCCTAAACCTTTAAAAGTCAGTGCAGGAGATCAGAACAAAAATTATTATATTTAAAAAGAATAAAATAGTTAGGAGAAAGAAAATGTCTGCAGGAGGCTCTGTGGTCTCTGGGCTGTATTTCAACATCTGGAAGATGCTCCACCAAGCAACCAGAAGATTGTTTATTCCAAAATGCTGTGGTTTGCATTTCCACATCCTTAGGTTGGCAGTCTATTTTCCTTTCACACGTTTGCCTAGTGTCCTGGTTTACACTATATGACAACTGTACTTCAGCTACCGTTTGCCTGCACTTATATGTTGTTATATGCACAGTGATTACAAAACCTAAGGCAAGACTAGGAAAGTTAATTTGTATGGGTGTGATTTTGTTAACTGAATGTATGTTTTCAAGGAGGAGTCTTTCCCTGCAATTTTTTGTACTTTTTAGAAGTACAAACAGTGAGTGAATAAGAGCCTTAGGTAATTAACATGAGAATAAAGAAGGATTAGGTAGACCACAGAAAAAATTATTGTGTTGTAAAGTTGCATTGCTATTTTATATTAAAATGTAATAATCAGCATCATGAACAATGAGCTCTTAGTGTTTTATTTATCTGATGAAATTTAAATAAAGGCAGTGTTAGGAGGTGCAGAGTACTAGTCTAATATAGACACTTGAAAGTATCTGTAAGCAATATTAGTAGGTAAGGTTTCACTGTGTGTACACATACACATTTGAGGTTGTATGAGAACATATAATCCATATGACATGTTGTACACTTTATGGAAATGTAAAAGAATCCCACATATTATTTTATAGAAATAGAATACTTCAGAAGTGTCACAAGTATTAAGGCTGGCTTTAGCAAGGATTATGGTCAATACAATTATTTTTACTATGATAATTATTTTTCTTCTATGGAACCCAGAATCCTGGCTACATTTAAGAACAGGAATATGCTGAGCCTGATTTTCCTGGTGTATGTAAAATATTTCCTAGGAATAAATTGGGCACTTTCTTAGAGACTGTTAAATCATTCAGGTTATTTTTTTTTTCTGCCCTGAAATAGATCCTGAAAGATTTAATAGGGTTAACAGTGCCTAAATTGCATATACCCTGAAAACTAGCTTTGTATTTCTTATGAATTTGCAAAAGAACTGTTCATCTTTGGACCTTGAGCACCTTATAGATAAAACTTTTTATGGCATTTCTTCATGGACAGTGATTGATCTTTTCACAATATGTAGACTGTAGAATTTTGTACATATATTTGTTCTTTTTTGTACAGACTGTTTAGTTGTTGAGAAAACAGGGGAACTTCCTAATTTGATCTTGTCCTGCACTTAAACTAAGCTAAAACACTTTCAGAAGTTTGTCCTCCACGTACCACACAGATCACAAGCCCCCCTTTGGTAGTGTAATTCTGTAAGACATGCAAATGTTAATGAATTGAAAAGGTCTTAGCAGCCAAACTGAAATGTACATAAATACTGATTACAGAGGAATTTCACTAGGAAGAAAGTAAAGGAACATCCTTGGGTAGCCAACCATGATTATTGTCAAGTTCACAACCAGCTTTATATTTTAAAGGCTTTGGGTTTGAAATTAAGTCAACTGCATGCAGCTTTGCTAATAAATGACTAATTCTCTTTGATGCAATTTATGAGACAAGACTTCAAAATCTGTTGCCTGTCATATTTAAGAAAAAGTACTGTTTCTATTCTCTGTATCTGATTTTAAAAGGAAAACTACTTATTCCTGACTTTCAGGTAACTGACTGAATTCTTACAAGCAAAGATCGTTGTGTTTTTCTTGAGTAGACATCTAATAAATTTTGCTTGGAAATGTACTTCAGTTTTTCCTTTTCGACATTTATCTTTATGTAATTGTGTGCGTTCTTTCCATTTGTTAGTTTAAATGAGAAGATACGTTGGTTCTGTGCTTTCTTAACACATAACTGGAGAAAATCCATGCTAAACATTAGCTGCAAGAGGTAGTATTTTTCAGCCCACTACCAATGCTCACTTGTTAAACACTCTTTGGCTAAAGATTATTCTTCAGCTAAAACAATGCACTTTAGAATATTTTTGCCTCAAAATAGGCTATTTTCCAGTAAATTGCAAGTTGCAGAATTTGTCCAATTCAACTGTCTTAAAATTTTAAAATTCTTGTCTTAAACAGCTTTAGCACAATTGGCATGGTAGGCTCTATTAATAACCACAGGCCTTCATTGAATTTCAAGTCATGTGCTGCAGAGGGATCATTCCGTTCTGTCATACAAATGGTAAAGAGCAGCTTTCCATTGCCGATCCCCCCGCCCCCCATATCAGGAATCGAACTCATGACCTTGCGCTTGCCAGGCAGGCGCTGTGCTGCTGAGCTAAATCCCCAGCCCCTCATTGCCGATTCTTTTTAATACACATCAGTCCCTTCTTGCTTTACCTGTTTCAACCCTTGTCCATATCCGTCTCTCAAGTATTCAGAAATATGGACATTCTTCTCTTTGATAACTGAGTTATTAAAGATATCTTGTTACATTGCTTAACCTTAATACCCCCTTGAATCTCCTCTACTTCATTGGATAAATTTCCACTATATCTCAGTTTTTCTCTAGAATGTAGTCCCTTTGTGTGAAAAATAAACCTCATAATATTTTTATGATCCTACTTGCACTCAAGAATTTGTAGTGAATTTAGGTGACAAATCTGTGCACCCAGGTCAGTGGAAGGGCACTGGGAAGGGCCCCTCACACCAGATGTTAACCCCTCCTTTAGCTATACCATCCCTGAAAGCAGACACGTCTATTTCTTACTTGATTAAAGGCAGGAAGACTCTCTTTGAGTAACCCTCTTTTCATAATCATTCACTAATTGATCTCTCTTTGAAGGTGGTCAGTTTGTATGGCCAGTAATTTCTTCCTACTGTTTTCCAAATTTGATTAAATTAGACTAAGTGCCCTGTTAGCATCCAAGAATATTTTTTTAAAGATTTCATTACTCTAGCCTCCTCTTGAGCCTTGTAGCAGTAGATTATATATAAATTATGATTTCAAATTATTTACTCATTAATGATTAGGGTCAGGGCACAAGCAAAAATTGGCATTATTAATAAATGCTGTACAGGAAGGATCAGCATACTATGGTTTGTAGAGCAAATTCAACCTACTACCTTGTCTGCCCTGCAAGTTAAGAATGGTTTGTGTCTTGGTTATTTTTCTCTCATTGCTGGGACAAAATACTTGATGCCCCAAATTGAGGAAGGAAAGGTTTATTTTGCTTACAGTTTGTGGAGGTTTCAGTCCATACTTGGCAGGTTACAAGGCAGAGTGGCACATGGCAGAGGGCTACAGCTCATGGTGGCAGAACACAGCAGAAGCAACAAGCACACACAAGGGAGGAATGGCCACAAGCAGCCTCTTCCTCTCCCTGACATATGCAAACTATCTACCCCAAGGTGGGTGCAGCTCTCACACCCATAATCAATCAAACTCTAAAAGCCCGCCCCATGACCACATGAGGCTTTGGGGGGACACACAGACACAAACCATAACAGTTTGTACAGATGAACACTGGCCATCAAGTTGATTATAAGAGACACTAATTTTGAGCCCTAATTAAGTGAAATATTATCTAACTATCAAAGAATTTCTTTTCATCAATAGATCTACATTAGAAAATTTGTACTCCATTTTTACCATTACAATCTTAATTTCATCAATGTAAACTGGCAGAAATGTGTTTTCTCTTTGTATATAAGCATGTACCTAATAGCCTCAATTTTGCCTCTTGTCTCACAAAACCTAAAGTATTTACTGTCTGTCCCCTTACCAAAGAGAGTTTGGGAATTCTTGGTCTATGCTAATTATCAGCAACAAGCCTGGAAAGTGAGTATTGAACTTCGGTTGTTTATCGGGCTGTTACTTCTATGTGTGCAGTGTCTTTCTCCTCACACACAAAAAAATCAAAGAGAACATTTGCTTTGTTCCCATTTTATGGATGAGAAAGTTGAAGCTGCAAGAGATTAAATAATTTATCTATTCATATAGGGGTAAAATACATGATGGAAATCCATTTGGAATCTACTGTCTCTCTCTCTCTCAAGCCTGTACTTTTCTTTCCTTCTCAGCACTCCATACTAGGTGCGAGACACACTCCTGAGCAAAGTGTGCACTTAAACACCCGCACCCTTCCTCCCCCACCATCTCACCATTCTCACAAGCTCCACTATCACAGTCTCCTCTCACCCCACAACAGCATCTTACTGTGCACAGGAGGACAAGAAAGAGGTATGTGTGCAATCCAGTACAAATCTACTTGCCTGAGAAAAGCCACCTTCGGTTTCTAAAAGCGCACAGTAAGTAATGAGGCTATATTTCAGTCATTGGCATGTCTTAACTGAGCTTGAGCACCCATCAGCTGGCATTTGTGAGCGCACTAGAGGCTTTTGCCAGTGAACTGGCTTAGAAGCTGGTGGTGCTTGGGGAAGTTAATATTGTCGAGCCACTTGGAGACAGGCAAACCCAGCATGCTCTAGGAACATGGTGTGCTTGCTGGAAAGCTTTTAACTATACAAGGTCCCGGGTTACACTAGCAGTCCTCTGCTGGATGACTTGTTAAGTGGCCCAGAGCCTTAGCTCACTGCTAAATTCAGCCTCTTCTGAGCTCAGGAAAGTTCCATCTTAGCTCATACACATACATATATCTTGACCCAAAAAAACTTTTGGTACAAAATAGAAATCTGCGTAGCACATCTTCACCTGTTCCTCAAGGGTTTCTTGTTTCATCTTTTCTCCTAAAATATGATAGGTGACTCAGTTGTTCTGTGTTTTCCAAAAATAAGTGTCATTTCAAATAAAACTCTTATTACTATTAACAGCATCAGTGGACAGATGCCAAATCTTGCACTGACGTTGCAGGAAGCTTCAAAATGATATCTAAAATATGTATTCTTTTTTTAATTACACAAAAAAATGGATATTAGTTGCAGGGAAAACCAGAAAATATAAATTGACAAAGTGAAGACTCACTAAAAGTCCTGTCTGGGTAAGGGTTACACTTCAGAACATACCCCTCCAGAGTGTTTTCTGCACATGGGTGTGCACACATGGGATATTCAGACAAAACTGGGATCATACTGAACCTAGTGTTTTGTAGCCTGTACCTACTTTTGAGCAGGCCTCTGAAATAAAATGAACAAGTCTCTCTGCTATTAACAAAGCCCATGAAAAAAGTCCATGAAAAGAATGAGACAGTCAAGTAAATCCCCAAGATTCATGAAAATGCAATTAACTCAAAACCCCAAAGCAAAAATTACAAAATTACCACCAGACTAGAAAATCTAATGTAATCTGAGGAATTGGTAGAAGGGAAAGAAGAATAATGAAAGAAAAATAATACTTATTATCTCCCTACATGCAGTAGGAATATTTTCCAGCTACGTTGCAGCTAAAGAGATATTAAACTGAGAAATGTGTGAACTGCAGGGCAGTTGGATGTGACATCCACATTATCCTAGGGCCTAGCAAAGTGCACACATTTTGAATCAATAATGACAGAACAGATAATAATTCATTTTGAAAGTAGATATATCCCAGAAAAGTTAGATCCAAAGTGTTTTTATAGCATAATAACATGATGCTTCACACTCCACATGATTTTGTCCCTCTCCCAGGGGACATTTAGCAAAGTACAGAGACATCGGTGTGTGTCACAATGGAGGTATTGTTATCACCTAGTGTGTAGAGACCAGGGCTGCTGCTGCCTTCCCACAACACACAGAACAGCTTCATACCTGAGAGCGATCCAGCCCCAATTGTCTAGAGGGTTGCGGGTCAGAGGCTCTGCTCTAACACAACTCACCTGATTTAGGAGAATTATATTGCAAATCATATAAGGAAAACTTTTTAGAAAAAAATAAACATGAACACAAGATCCAAGAGACGTAGCCTAATGGGCTCTCTCTACTGCCCTGTCACTGGCAGATACAATCCTTCCCTAGAAAGAAGCCTCTCTACCTAATTTTTGAAATAAGGCCACAGAGCATTGAAGAAGATTACTGTGAGGCACGATGAAGCACAAACTGAATGAATGCTTACAGATAAACATGCATCACGGGAAAATGTCTCCGGGGGAATGTTCGCCATGAAGGCACTTGTGACTCTCACGCGAGCCAGCCTTTTCTGTGCTACGGTGATTGCAGAGACAACGCTGTAGTTTTAAGAGTTAGGATTGGGAGATGAGACCAGTCTGCTTATTAGGAAGTTCTCATGGAAGATGTAGAAAGACTCCCAATTCCTCTAAAAATATAAAATATATAGGGAGCTCATGACAACCCAGAGTGGGCTTTGACTATTGAAACCTTAATCATGCCACCTTGTCAGGCTTAACTGGAGGCATCCAACTGTGCCCCTCTTATCCCTCACATCATTGGTAATATTGGGGTCACACTTATGTTCCTAGTGAAACAAAAGAGAGAATGAACTCATCTCTAGTCAATGTTCATCACAATACCAAGTGTGTATTTGAACACAAAAACAAAAGCTTAGTCCTTGTTATGGGCTGAATCCTGTTCCTCCCTCATAAAATTCATACTTTGAAGCCCTAGCCCCCAGTACTTCAGAAGGAGAGAGAGAGAGAGAGAGACAGAGACAGAGACAGAGACAGAGACAGAGACAGAGAGAGACAGAGACAGAGAGAAACTTCACAAAAAATAAGTAAATAAAAAGTTAAAAGTATGTACAGTAATGCAGGGAAAGAATTCAGAACTCTAGTTTCCAAAGGGTAAGATGTTAGCAGCCTTCCCACTCACTTAATTATGCACAGACTTTCATACACTAGGAAATCTCCCTTCAACCTGCCCTCCAGCAGGTCTGAGACAATAGTAGTTCCCCTCACAGGGAGATGAATCCTTATCTCTGACCTTCACTTTCTCATTTTCTTTATATATTGTGTCTGCATGTTTATCAGAGTTAAGTGAGCACCCCGGTAAATTTACAAGTTGTCATAATAAAATACTTTACTATTAAGTCTTGGATTACTAAATAATGTTTTGCTGACTCTTTAAAATATAAGAATAGGTACTGAAGCACCATCTCCTTTTGATGAGTTCACTGAACTCAGAGAGAAGCCATCTGTCTGGGGCCTATCCAAAAACTACAATGCCTCTCTTATAGTATCTAATATATAAAATCTACCCAACATTCATTTCTAGATTATTCTCTCACAAACTTTCAAAACTGTTGGGTCCCCAGTTTGAGTCAGTTTAGGCTGGTGTAACAAACTTCCACACACTAGCAGAATTATAAGCAACAGAAGTTTATTGCTCATAGATCTGGTGTCTGGAAATCATCTGAAGAGCCCCCAATGTCCATTTCCCCCAGTGTCCAGCAGGTTTGATGTTGGAGGGGGACCCCTTCCTCATACACAGTCATTTTTTAATGAAAGCAAAAAGCTCTTTGGGACCTCTTTTATGAAGGTACTGATCTTATTCACAGGGGCTTTACTCTCATAACCTCATTATTTCACAAAGGCCCCACCTCAAAATGTCATCATATTAAGGTTTAGGGTTGAATGCATGAATTTGAGACAGGACACATTCAGACTATAGCAGCGAGGTTTGGGGGATAAGTGGGGGACATCTTCCATGCTAACGGCACCCTCACGGAAATAACGGTGTGTGTGTGCAATCTGGAAAGGGTGTGCTGAGAGTACAGTGACTAAAATAGGAAATGGACACTGGGGGCTCTTCAGATGATTCCTGATGCAGTCAGATTCTTCTGAGGTCTTTAGTTGGTACCTACTTCTAAAGGCCAGTCAGTTAGATCTCTTTTCTTTCCACATATGTTCCCAACCATCTGCATACAGAATTGATCTTAAAGGCATGCTCAGAAAGGCCTTCAAGGAAATTTTCACTGCTCTGCTAGTCTCCCTGCTGTAGGGACAGAGGGTGACCCCAAAACATTCAATCACCTATGAATGAGGGCTATTCACAAGGGCTCCTCTGAGTACATAAGTACTCACACTGTACACATTATATGTGGGGGACTAAAATATTGAAGAGTTAATAGTATCAGAAGTTGTTTATTGGCTAATCATGAGACATCAGTGTCGTTGACCAGGGTATAGGTCACAATAAGGTCATGACGAAGTATGAGGCAATGATTTATAGGTAACATTTATCCCAGAAAAAATTCCCTTGGAAAAACATGGCAAGCACTCGGTACACTTGTTTGATGACTTATTATTCTTTTATCATACCAAGTAAAATTGGTCTCAAGATTGATTGGCATAAATATTTGTTTCATTTGATTGATAATGCAGTGCCAACCAGTAGAGCTGTTTCACTGTCAGTACTCAAAGGCATCAGGCTATCACACGGACAATTACTAGTTTTTTATACGGATGAGCTTTGATATAAGGAGTGGGATATCAAGCGTGGCGTTCAAGGCATCCTGGTTTGACAGGTCCTGACTAAATGCCACCAACATCTCAACTAGGTGCCTCTGGGGGCTGAGGCTCAGAGTGTAGATGCAGCAAGACACACTTCTTTGATGACTCATCTTGGTGACTCAGTCTTAATACAGAATGTCTAATTCAAAATGAAAGCAAGCACACATGCAGACGTTAGGTTATTCAGACCCTGATATGACACCATACGCCAGATTGGGGGCTTGAGATTTGCTAATTTTTTGAAAACCAGAAAGCCTTTCAATAGCTGCTCCCAAACAAACCACCAAATTGTTGGCTTATCAGCATTACTGATGCCATAGGCTTCTCCCTAGAATTACTGGCATTTTCCATCCAACTCTTTGGCAAAGAAAGCTAGTAGCTGGCAAATAGAAATGAGTTAAAATTAGTGAGTTTATCATTGGCCTGTTCCCTAGAAAAAACACCAGAACTACCCATTCAAAGATTTGTACATATTCCCCCTCACATTGTCCCTACTAATGGGTAAATATTAAAATTCCTAGGCACTTAGCTCAGTACTACTTAGTCTTCCCACCTACCCTCAAAACACACACACACACACACATACATGCTCTTATGCCTTTGGTCAGCTGTCAGATATGATAAAAAGCTTAACAGACATCTGCTCAGATTAATGGGTGTGTTTCATTAACAAAGATAAATTGCTAGACAGCTGTATTGAAAACCAGAGCCTACTTCTCAACACTGATGAGGTATGGCTGAGATGGCCTATTTTCTAAATGGAGTCATGAATCATCTTCTTACTTCAGGAGTCATTTTTTTCCCTGCAAGAAAAGATTTAAAGCAATAACAAGGATCACTGTGTTAACTTCAAATCCTAAAGTATCTAAGCTTTCTTTTTGAGTTTACAATCCTCACTAGAAGTCTGGCTTTAAGGACCCCTACGTCCTAGCCTCATCTGTTCTATAACACTGAAAAACTTAGCAGCATAGCCAGAATATCAATACCCTTCGTATTTAAGAAAATCCACTAAATCATCAAGATCTTTCTAATTCTAAACTATCCATGAAATGTTTATGATAAACATTTCAGGAAAAAAAATACTAGAAGATTCAGAGAAATTGACATTTATAACAACTAGTTCTGAGTCTAAAAACCCTTCATGAGAATTAGTGACCAGAGGTCAGCCTGCGAATTCAGTCCACCTCATAGGCAGAATCAGTCCAGAGCACAGAGGACGTCAAAGATAGTGAAGAAATAAAGTCCTAAAAACAGATGAAAGCAACACAGAACTAATAAGGATATGAGTAACTGTCCAAGCCAAGGAGCCAAAATAAAATAACTTACACTTTTGCAACTGGCAAATTGGCAAACATACAAAAACGGTCTTTTTATCAAGTTTGTGGGAACATAAACTGATAAAATGTATGGGGTGACAAATTTTACAATTAATAACAAAATCTTTAAAATACTGTATCTGGGCTGGGGATTTAGCTCAGCGGCAAAAGCGCCTGCCTGGCAAGCGCAAGGTCGTGAGTTCGGTTCCCGGTACCGGAGAAAAACCAAAAAAAAACAAAAAAAAAACAAAAAAAATAAAATACTGTATCTCCACTGATCAACCAATATTAGCTGCATATGTTTATTCTAATGCAATAATTATAATATTTGGCTATAAGTTTATGTATTACTATGTTATTTCTGACATCAAAAAATTATAAAACACCCTAAATACCCAGCAATAGATATTTAGTCATTATTTACTATAGATATCTTTTACTATTTATCTAATAGTGGCACATTTTATCACAAATATCATTTAATCAATTAAAAATGGCCTCAGAAAACTAACAATGTATAAAGATATTCACAGCACATTAAGTGGAAAATTTATTACAAAACAATGCAGCCCCATTTTTGAAGGAAGAATGTATATGTTTACCTATATGCATATTCACCTAGAACAAAGCAGTGTGTGTACGTTTATATGTATATGCATGTATGCCAATACTAAATGATTAGGGTTAACCCAATGAGATCTCAAATTTTATAAGTCAAAAACAATAAAATACCCATAATTTCATACTGTTCCATCTAATAAATTCATACATATGCACTGAAATAAGATTTAAAAAACATTTTTTTTTTTTTTTTTTTTTTTT
>NW_004955403.1:23512490-23530291 GCF_000276665.1 Chinchilla lanigera
GCTTTTGCCGCTGAGCTAAATCCCCAGCCCCCCAAAAAAAAAAACATTTATAAAGTGTTAGCTGTAGGCATGTCTTCAGTAACCATAGATATTTTTATTTTTAAAGCTTGTTATAACTAAAATAAATTACTTTTAATATCAGAAAAAAGTTGTAATGAAGTGAAATATTTCATTTACACACAAGTCAAAGAAGCCTAAAATATATAATTTCTTAATTACTTTGGCTTTCAAATCCCTATCCTCTGCCTAACAGAAATTACATATAACAAATATATATCATATGATAAGTGTATATTACAATACATTTTTGGCCAAAGGTTTTAGTGTAACCCACTAGCACTCCTGTTAGAAAATAATGGTTCATCACAATAAAAATGCAAAATGTTTGGTCTTTTAGAATAGCTTCTGTTTTCTTCCCAAAATAGTTCCCTGGTGAATGATAAGAAGGAAAATTAATATCCTCATGGTGGTGGAAAACAACTGGGCTCTTAGAGGATGATGCCCTCTACCTCTTCTGGTCTCCAGGGCCATGTCCCTTGTCCCCTGGCTCTCTCCTGGCCTTCGAGGCTGAAATCTGAGAATGGTGGAACTAGTGATCTGTTCTCCTTGGTTTGGGGAGGATTGTCACTTCCTGCTGAGTCAACCTCACGTGAGCGCCCAAGGCTGCAGACTCCTGAATCCTGAATGTCTGCCACGGCCTTCCGCCAGCCTGGCCCCTCAGGGCACTGGTCTCAGACTAAGGTCACCGCACCTTGCCGTTATGTGGTGGACCCTTCGCTTCTCAGTTTTGCATTCACATCGTGTAGAAGCAAGGACATCCTGAAAAGCTGAACCCAGGTCCCCCTTCCAGCCCAGCTTGCTTTGATGTGCCTGGGTCCAGATTTCTCTTGATGTTAATATACGCCATCATTTTTTGGCCTTTTGGCTAAGATCAAGTGAAGTTCACTTCCCTTAAAGCACATGCCTCCAAAGTACTTCACTCTCTTCACTCTTTCTTCAGTCTCCTTCTCCATTTTCCCACTGTCCTCCAGGACCAGAAGATGGCCAGGCTTTCCTTTCCCTTCTGCTATGTCCTAACCTGCTTCCCCCCTACTCCAGCCAGATATACAGGGCCTCTCAACCTTATGAAAAAATTGTGTTCAAGTGTTCATTGATTAATTTGACAAAAAGATATAGGAGTCCTTGGTCAAGAAAATCGTTTGCATCATTCTTTTTTGAATCATCAAGTATTAAAATTGAATGTTATTTTGGTTTGTTGGCGTTTCTCCCATGAAAATTAATTCAGATGAATGATAAAATCAGAAGACACAAACACTTAACTCAAAAAAGCTAAAAAAAAAAAAACAACAAAAAAAAAAAAAACCTTTGTAATTTTATCTCCACTACAGTTATTTAAGAAAAAGAGTCAGCCTAAATATACATCTAGCTAAAACAGGGAGACACCAGGGAAGGAAGAATATAGCTTTAAAGTGAGACTTAGAAGACGTTGAAACTTAACAAAGGGAATTGAGAGAAACAAGTACAAGATCATTAGAATGTTTAGTGTATTTTTATTTATAATATTTGATGTTTCTCTAAGTACCAGAGTTGCTTTGGAGAGAAGCAGTTACGATGCACACAGTCTTCCTGCTAAGGGCACAAAAGATGCTAGAGATCAAGATAAATAACCAAGATCTCCATGCCTGGAGTATTCCAACACCATCTCTTCCAGAAAGACTTTTAGACATTACAAATGTAGAAGGAGCAAAATTTAGCCCCTGGGTTGTTTAGACATTGAAGGAAATGGTGAAATATGTGATAACAAAGAAACTTCAAGCCAGGCCAACTACAGAAATGGTAAGAATTTTTAAAAAGAAAAGGAAAAAAGTCCTATTTTCAGTTTTGCTCTTAAAACAGAATTATAGTAATTTATTCCCATGTACAAGTTTTCTGTGATAATAATACTGGTAGATGTAAGAGTAATTTTTTTTAATTTCAAAGATTTGTAATAATCAGTATGTTTGATGACAGTAAGAAGTAATGTTTGTAACAAGCACTCTGATTTAGAAAATAAAATTTATCATTTCTCATACTTATTTGGATTTATGCATGTCATCTCATATTGATTTTCTACTCCTTATACATTGCATTAATTTTGGAGTTTTCTAAGAATTTTTTCTGCAAGTGGTAGATGAGTTGAATTCCTATACCAATTGAGTTTTTTATGAAGTTTATCACTTCAGTAGATATAATGTAATGCTACATATGAACTTTGATCCAACATAGTACAAATTTAGGATATTTAGAAAAAAATCAGGATTTGATTAACAATTATCAGTTATAGTAAACTTTACACATACTATCTTTCAGATATGTGAAGGAAGTCAGGGCTTCCTTGTTTCCTTTAATAAATCTAATCTTTGTATTCTTTTATTGAGCTATAGCTCACAGAGACTGTATCCTTTAGAAAGGTGTGCAACTGAGTGCTTTGTTGTATATTCACAGTTTAGAACCATCACCGTGATCTAGTTCTAGAACATTTTGTCACCACAAAAGAAACCCCAACCCATTAGCAGTCACTCTTCTTTCTCCTCCCACCCGGCTCTTGGTAACCTCTAATTCATTGTCTCCACGGATTTATTTGTCTTCTTTAGATATTTCATACACACAGAATTGTATACTACGCAACCTACCAAATTTCCCTTATGTGTTCCCACCATGCTTTAGGAATTTAGGAATCACTGTTACTTCATATTTTTCCAGTTTCAGGCCATTTAATTTGGTGAACACTCATTAAGCTTAAAGTACACTCACTAATAGATTGCTGCCTTCTTCCCTTCTTCCTTCCTAAGTTGACCCAGAAACAGGGGAAACCTAAGAAGTCCTCTTTGCTGAGCAGGGGGGGGCATCTCTGCTGGCCTGTTCCAGCTGGTGGCCTGATAACTCTGGTCTCTGAGTCAGAGACAGCTGGTCCTGACTGGACTCTTGGCAGTTGATGGTGTCCCCTATTGCTGACACCTGAGCCTGACGCTGCCTCCAGCCACAAAAATCACTGCCCGTGCTCTCTCCTCTTGTCAGATCCAGGCGCTGGGAGCTCATGAGCCTCTCGGTGTACTCTGATGGTGGGCCTGGGACTGTTTTATCAGCACTGTGGACTCTGCACCTGTCACAGTGTCTGGCACATAGTACACATTTGACAATATCTTGGGATTGAGGAGATGAATCCTTCAAAGTTCTGCTAACATATTATCTCCTCTGAATCCTTTGCTAACATGCCCACCATTTCCCCAGGGACTCCTCTGGGCTTCTCTCAGAAGATGCTCTTGCTGCTTCAAGAGCATTTGCTGGTTTGTATTCCAGCCCTGCTTTTGGTGTGTCCTCTCCTATATGTTATGACCCCCACCTCTCTCTTTCTACCAAACGAAGAACTTTTCAAAGCTGCCCTCAGACCCCTGCCACACAAATTATATGCTCAATACCTGTTAAAAGTAACTGGGTTTGGAATGTCTAATTAGCTACATTTCTATTTTAGTGTTGTAATGAGCACATTTTATGAAATAATCATATGGCACAAGTAAGTACAAAATAAAAAATTGGTCTCTATTCAGTTTGGTTTTTTTTTTGTTTGTTTTTCTCCGGTACCGGGAACCGAACTCACGACCTTGCGCTTGCCAGGCAGGCGCTTTTGCCGCTGAGCTAAATCCCCAGCCCCTATTCAGTTTGTTTTAAGTAGTCTCCTGTTTGTGGAAATTTATGTTGGTCTCTCTGGAGTGAGTGTGTGAGCTGTCATTTTATCATCTGTATTTATGAAAGAGAAAACTTGCACAGAAGTTTCTAGGGGCAGAAAAGCATGAAGAAATAACACGTTTGAAAAATCACCTGTCAGAAGAGATAGTGGACTTGCAAACCAGCAGTGTAAATTTCATTTTGAATGCAATGACAACCCCTGCCTTTATTGAGGTGTGCATGTCTCAGCTCTTCAACAGGATTGATCTCTGTCCACTAGGAACTCAGACACGCCATGCTGATGACCGCTTGATCCCCTGCCTGCCACTTTTGCTTGTGGGTGGTTTTGACATCCTTTAGAACCAAGAATAAATAATCATTTCAACATTTTGGGCTATGAAAGGACATGTGAAATTAAGGTACTGAACTGGAGAGTCCAGATTTTGTATCCTGTGCTGTGTTGAAAAAAATTAATGATAACTCTTTTAATGTTCTATTCACATCTAAATGCCATGTGTTTCCTCCAAAGTCATTCCAAGATTCGACCCCAGTGATGCTTCTCAAGAAGGTTCTAGGGAAAAGAGGAGAGGCCAGCAAGGTGTTCTTCCTTTCAGTCAGTAAAAACATCTCCTCAGGGTGAGGCAGTGTCCTGGAACCAGAAATGCTGTTGATTTAAAAAAAAAAAATAGGGACCAAAATGTCAGGATTTGAAAATCACTGGGATGCCAACAGCCCAGTGCAGCACTTATGAACCATGGTTCTGAACAAAGTGCCTGGATTTAGACCACAGCTCTGCTATCCATTGTGTACTTTGAATAAGTCATTCATACCCTTCATTTCCTTGTAAATCAGGATAACGACAGCACCTACCTGCCAGTGCTCTGTGGGACACTGAGTGAGCTGATATTCACATAAAGAGCACTTATAAGAACTGGTGTTTAGTCAGTTGTTCCTCAGTCACTGTCATCATCACAGCCATCACCCCTGGCAATTCTGACACATCGTTGTTCTGGACTGACAGTGAAATGCTCAGCCCATTGCCGCTAGGCCTCCTTCAAAAACCATCCTTTCACGGTCTGTCTCATACTACCAGGTAACATAATTATGAAATAAAGAACCCAGACATTTAAAGTCTTAGATTTCTTTGTGCTCTGTAACAGGCTGCCTGAGACAGAGTGATTTATAAACTACAGATATTTATTTCCTACATTTTTGGAGAATGGGAAGTCACCAGAGATCAAGGGCTGCACATAGCAGGGCCTCCTTGTGCCCTCCCGTGGTGAGAGGTGGAGAGAGAGAGAGAGAGGGAGAGAGAGCAGGAGAAAGAGAGAGAGAGGCTAAATTCATCATTTTATCAGGAACCCACCCCTGTGGTAACTAACCCAGTGCAGCGACAATGGCATCAATCCACTCATGAGAGCAGAGCCCCGTGGCCTAATCACCACTTAAATATCTCAGTTCTCCATACTGCTGCACCAGGTCTTAGGCTGAACTTTGGGGACACATTCAGACTGCAACACACACACATTGGCGCTATATAGAAAGACACCATTCTCTTCCCTTTTCTTCCCAAAAAGCTTTTCTAAACTGCAGCCTTGTCACCACCATCCTGCTCTAAGGCAACAAAAGAATGAAGGAAATCCTCCCAAATAAAGAAGCAAGAATGGTGAACACGAACGAACCTGTCCGTTTATTGGTTTGTGACATCCCAGCCTCTGACCCAAAGGTAAAAGGATCTTGTTTTGAAAATGAATACAAATCACACTGCATTTTGGCTCCTGTGAAGCCAGAGCTTCTTTGAGATCCAAAAAAAGACTATGCTATTTTACAGTCCTATCAAGTTATACAGCGCTGGCTGATTTCTGGAAATAAACTTGCCATTGAAGGCATAAGGCAAAAACCTTTCCGAATTGTCTCAAGCAGTCTGTGGACGTGTGATGCCAGCCAGCGCGCTCAAAGGCCTCATTGTGAGCGTTCGCGCTTGGATGCAGCTAATTGCTGGCCTCCTTCCATTCTCTCTGAAAACACAACACCATATTCGTCTTTCAGCTGCCACTATTTGTTAGGAGCCTATAAACAGGAGATTCTCCCTTAGCAACCACTGTGAGAAAGTAGAGCGTCACCTTCCTCCCTAGCATAATAGACAGAAATGAGGAAAGAAAGGGAAATGATACAAAGTTACCCATAAAATCAGAATGACAAACCAATACGCAAACTTTCAACTGTCCTGGCTGCTTAGGTAGGACTCGGGAGGAAGACTGTCAAGGAGCTTCAGAAGCCAGCTGCCAACAGATTAAAAAGTGACTGGAAATGATCTCACCATCAGTTGTAGCTGTCTGGTCACACGGAGATCTGCAAATTAACCAAGAATAATCCCGTTACGTTACTCGATTTTATTTCCTTGGAGAACACCCCAGGGCTCATCTTGCCATTTTTAGTCCTCAGCATCAAACACCCCGGGAAGCATCATCAAAGCAGCTCAAAGACCAGGCATTTGTCAGAACAGGTAAAGTTCTGGAAAATGGAATCTCCGCAAAAGCAGCTGGAGATCAAAGCCTCAGAGGGACGGAGGGAAGGTGGGAAAACTGGCCTTTTTCTTGGCAGCTGCAGAACAGCTTCTGATGGATCCTACATTTCAGAGAATGGAGAAGCATCCTCGTATTTATAAAGAAAGCAAGACCCTGACCCTGACAGAGAGCACTGTGGAGGGTCTGTGGGCATGCTCGTGGCCACTTAATCTTTCGGGAAGCTTAAATGCTTCTGGAGTTAAGCCAGTCCCCTCTGGCCAGCCTGAGAACATTTAGTTGGGAAAACAGGGCTTGTAGGCATGGAAACATTAGGCAAGTTGGTGGCAAAATTCATGACAAAGTTTGCTGGAGAAAAAACATGGAGCATCTTGAAAAGGGAAAAACAGGTTCGGTGCAGTTCTGTGAGGCCAGATAGTGCAATATCTAACATGGAAATAACTGCCACACATAGTGCCACAGGCCTGTAATCTCAGCACTCTGGGAGGCTGAGGCAGGAGAAGTGGAAGTCTGAGCCCAGCCTGGGCAACTTAGCAAATTAGTAAGAAATTGTTTCAAGATAAAATAAGTAAATAAAGGACTCATGCTGTAAATCACTGCAAAGGCCCAGTTCAACATCCAGCACTGAAAAAAAAAAAGATAACTAAAATATATAAGCTTTAGTGGCTGAAAGGAAAGAATCAAACCTGTTGAGTCATCTTTCCCCATGAAGTACTGTCTGTCTGTCTGATTATCAGCAGGGTTGCTAATAATCAAGGACAGAAGGAAAAGACACGCCAAGGAGAACTATCACATCCTACTTTCCCATTATACCCTGAAGACGTGTGACAATGAAGAGATTGTTCAGAACTGAACCCTTGTAAATAATTTGTTGCAAAACTGGAAAATGTAAAAATATTGTGAACAAAGAGCCTATCGAAGGCCAACGTCGTTCATCTCATTCTGATCTTCACACAAGCGTGTTGCCCCTGCTGCATCACAAGTAAGGAACTGAGGCCCAGGGAGGTTGGGGTCAGGGTACAGCAGAGCCAGGTGTCAAACCTCACACGAAGTCCCTTCTGCGCCACACAGGCTGGGATCTGGATCAGGATGTGTGGAGGGGCTGACGCACGCACACATGTCATTCTGGTGGTGCTTGCACTCCGCACCAAGAATGCTGAATGCAATACACACAAAGGTTATTAGCTGGTGTTTTTTGCTCTCCATTAATGAAACAAATGCTAAAGCAATCAACTTATAAAAAGAAAGATTTATTCTGACTCACAATTTCAGAGGTGCCAGTCCAAGATCTCTTGGCCTCATTGCTTTGGGCCTATGACAAGGCCGTACGTCACGGCAGAGGAACGCAGCAGTCAAAACCTGTCACTTCGAGGCTCCTGAACGAGAGCATGAGGAAGGGGCTGTGTCCTGCTGTCTCCTTTGAGGGCTAACTCCCAGTGACCAGCAGACTGCCCACTCAGCCCAGCTTCCTACCAATGCCAAACTAGGGACCACACTTTACCATGTGTGCCTTTGGGGGACATTGTGTCTCCACATTTATAGCAGCTTGTATCTTCTCTTTTTACTATAAAATGGGAAGTGCTGTATAGCTGGTTTTTGCAGTACTGGGTATTGAACCCATGGCCTTTGCACTGGAGTTTCGAAAGCTCTTTTCCTTGATCATAAAATTTTTCCTTATGTTTTCTCCTCCCTCCCTCTCTCTCTCTCTCTCTCTCTTTTTCTTCTTGTCTTTTCACCTTCCATTGCAGCTCCACATATTCTTAAGCACCAGCTCACGCTGAACTCAGGACTTCCCCAGGTACTCACAGTGGCCAGACAGTGCCCCAGTGACTTCAGCGCCCAAGTCCCCACCCACCCAGGACTTCTTCCTTGCTTTCCGCCACCCCAGCAGCCTCCTGGGCTGATACTTCAGAGGACAGACAACAATGGGCAGCAGCAGGGCCTCCAGGCCAAATGGAAAATGAGTCACTGGCTGCTACTTTTTCTCCTGGCTGCTGGTCTCCTTGTTAACATGGCAGAGCAAGGAGAACTGGAGAAAGCGTTGTGAGGCTTAACTGGGCTGCCACCCTTTGAAACCCATAGGTAAAATTCTGATTCGAGGACAGCAGTGCAACCATACATAGTTAGAACTATCATAAAAACTGCTATATTCTAACTTAGTTCCTCGTCTCTTACATATCATTTTAAATCACTTTCTTTCTTCTTCACTCCTCCAAAATTATAACTTAGATATTAAAGAAATAAATTTTTGCTGTCACTATACTAAAGCAGTAGTTTTTGTTCACCATAGATACAATGGTTTAAGGGTCCCCTGGTAACCTGAAGAAAATTAATGTTCTTTCCCAAGAGTCTACTTTTTTTTGGTACTACGAATTGAACTCTGACCTCACCAAGAGTCTAATTTAATGTAAGAAGAGAGAAAAAGAGAGAGGTAGAGACACAGAAAGAGATAAAGAGACAGAGACAAAGAGGGAGACAGAGAGAAAAAGGAATCTGAGATCCAAAACATCTTCATTCACCATAAGCCGAAGTTTCTCAAGGCTTATTTGTCATATACATAATTATATACATCTTCAACCATTAATTTCCATAAATATACAATTTTTAAAAATACGATATATACTAACAATGCCAAATTGGTGAAGATGTGGAACTCTTGACCTGTTACACACTGCTGAGTGCAAAGTGGTGAAACTACTTAGAAAAACTATGTGACCGTCTCTTAAAAATCTAATCCAGGGGCAACCCACTCGGGGAACCCCTTCTGTCCCTCTCTTGGACAGAAGCTTTCTTTCCCTCAATAAATATATTCTGCTGTTAACCTCCATTGTTCCTAAAATTCATTCTTCGATTTTAGAGAGCACAAACTCATCCCAGATATCATTCAGGTTGGGAGTTTTTATTTTCCTGTATCATTTTGGAGTTCCCCACCAAGATCCTTGGACGGAGACATGGGAAACTCACAGTCAAGGTCGCTTACTCCTCTCATTTACATCATTAAGCATGGGAAGATGTTTGATCCTTACACATTGAAAAAGAGCCATTTAATATTTTTCTGCATGTGTGCGTGGCGTACCTATCCCCTAGAGCCAAAATGGAATGCAGAGATTTAATGCTATATGGCTACCCAAGATGAAAACACCTGGTGTCTATCGCGGGCCTTTAGATAGACCTGCTGGAGGGTATCTCTGACTGCCAATCAACAACTACGACCCCTTTCAGCCTGAAGAAGCCAGAGCGGTCATCCCTCGCTACTCCCTCACGGCAGTTCGGGTTACTTCTTCAGAGGGGAGAATGTCATAGGCAGCTGAGTTAGGTAGAAACATTATAGGCAGTTGGACAGGGCCAGGCCCTGGAAGGAGCCAGAATGGAAGACAAGATACCTTACAAATGGAGAGATGGTACTTGCTTTGGGCCAGACCTCAAGACAAAAGATTAAACAAATGCACCCACACACCTCCCTAGGGACTGACATCAGGGATTGATATTCTAAATAGGTAGCAATCACCTTGAAGGGTCATTGACTCAACCCCTTACAGGAAAAGCCCCTATTCTGTATTCATGCCCGCTTGCTATGTGACGGACGGGCTTCCCCATTTGATCCCAAGTTAATCAGTTTTACCTGAACAATTCTTATTGGATGACCATAGTTTTGTCCATTTTTCCCTTACCTCGGACCCACCTCACCTCATGGTTTTGCTCTATAAAGTCCCTAGAAAAGACAGAGTCTTGAGCAACCCACTTGGGCCCTCATTCTGTCCCTCTCTCAGACAGGAGCTTTCTTTCCCCCAATAAATATATTCTGCTCTTAAAAAAAAAAAAAATCTAATCCAATAAGCCCATTCCCAGGTATTCACCCAAAAGAAATGAATATAAATTTTCACACAAAGACTTGTCTGGGGATTTAGCTCAGAGGCACAGCACCTGCCTGGCAAACGCAAGGTCGCGAGTTAGATTCCCGGTACCGGAAAAAAACCTACAACCAAAAAAAAAAAAAAAAAAAGACTTGTATATGAATGTTCACAGCAGCATTATTTATAACTAATAACTATCAACAACCCAAGTATTCATTAACAGGTACAGATAAACAAATGGTGGTGTATGTGTATGATGAAACACATACATTTTTGCTACTCTAGCAAAAATAAATAAGGTGAGAAGGTGGTAAATGTAGTAGACAACTTATACCTGCAAGCGCATGAGTGAGTCTCCTTATCCATTATGTTCAGTGAAAGAAGCCAAACACAAAAGAGTCTGTTCTGCATATCACTATCTGTATAAAACTCTAGAAAATGCAAACCAAGTCCACAGTGACAAAAAGTAGATCAATGGCTGCTCGAGGCCAAAGACAGAAGGAGAAAAGAGTGCCGCAGGGACAGAAGAAAATGTTCCAGGGTAATGAAAATGTTATGTGTCTTCATTGCATCAGTGATTTCATGGCTGTACTAAGTCCAAACACAGTTAAGTGTACACATTAAATAAATTGAATTGTACACTTTGATGCCTTTACTGTGTGTAAATTATGCCTCAATAAAATTAACTATAAAGTACCAGTTAATCAGTTAGGAATGAATGTTTGCATTTGAACATCAACATTTTTTGCTTTATAAAAGGGTTCCCCCCAGAATCTCTTTACATCTCAGGGACACTTTACATATGACTTTATTTACAAAAACAAAACAAAGGATTATAGCAATTATTCACAAAGTGTTTCCTTTCATGTCACAGAAACCCAAAGTTATCCCTCTATTCTGGTGTGCATTGAGACCGCAAAAGCACTAGATGTTATATTTCTTCCACAGATGCCCTTGTCTGAGTATCCACACTAACTGGCTTTCACCTCTGGCTGAAAATGCTTTGTTAAACATCTAACCGAAGCCCCGCCAAGAGCCACCCACAGCTTCAGAAAGCTCAGGCTTTATTAGCAAAGGTGCTAAGTGCTAACACTATTTTACCCTTGCTGAGGATTGTTTTCCATCCTAAGACTTTTTGAACACTTTCTGGGTGGGCTCCCTTCTGGCCCAAGAATGATTATATTTTTCTAGCAACTCATCTCTAATCCTGAGGAGTAGATGCTGACAAACACGCCCAGTGCAGGCAGGTGGTTACCACCAAAGGTTCAGGACCAGAAGGGTTTCTAGTTCAGCACTGCAAGGCAGAAACATTGAAGGAGCTGCTTTTAAGACCCACAAACCTGAATTTTATCCTCAGAGCTGTAGGTTCCTGTCTAAGGAGACAATGAGTTAATGTTCCAGAAATAAATGTCCCTTCACCCTGGAGTAGAAGAAAGAGAACCCAACTATCATGACAGCGCTTTGGTAAGACTCCTTTTAGCATTGTGCCAGTTGATGAACAAAGTCTCATGGCAGTTGCAGAAGTTTTCAAAGCAGAAAGAGAAATAAATAGAATCTATTCAGAAAATTCTTGAGAGCAGGAAGTTATCTGCAAGAAGAATGGTGCAAGGGGTAGGCAGAGAGTTCATGAATAAAAACCAAATTGCACGTGAAACACTTGAAAGAATCAACAACTGGGATCTCATCCTACTGAAAAGTTTCTGCACATCTAAAGAAATCACCAGCAGAGTCAAAAGAAAACCCACAAACTTGGAAAAAATTTTAGCTGATTGTCCCTCAGACAAAGGGCTTCTATCTAGAACATATAAAGAATTAAAAAATTTCAGCCCCTCCAAATTCAAAGACCCAATCCAAAAATGGCAGCTGAGATGAACACACATTTCTCAGACAAGGAGATACAAACGGCAAATAAATATATGAGAAAATGTTCAACATCATTAGTCATTCGAGAAATGCAAATTAAAACAACACTGAGATTCCACCTTACCCCAGTAAGAATGGCTAGCATTAAGACATCAACCAATAACAAATGCTGGTGAGGCTGTGGAGAAATAGGAACCCTTCTCCACTGCTGGTGGGAATGCAGACTGGTGCAACCACTGTGGAAATCAGTTTGGAGATTCCTCCGAAAACTAGGTTTAGAGGTCCCATTCAACCCAGCTATCCCCCTGCTGGGTATTTTCCCAGAAGATCTAAAAACATCATATCACAGTGATATATGTGCACCTATGTTCATAGCAGCACAATTTGTAATTGCTAAAATGTGGAAGCAACCCAAATGTCCATCCACCGAGGATTGGATAAGAAAATTATGGTACTTTTATATAATGGAATATTACTCAGCTGTAAAGAAAGATAAACTCGAGGCCTTTATATTTAAATGGTCACAACTAGAGACCATACTCATAAGTGAAATAAATCAAACATACATGTGCAAGCACCGCATTGTGTCACTAGTGTAAAACTTGAAAGAGTTAATTTAAACTCGGAGGTATGATAGACACTGTGAAATGATAGGAAACCACCGAAGAGTAAAGGGCTTCTGGGATGTGGGAAAAGAGAAGGGAAAGAAGGAGAAATTTTGTATGTATGTATATACAGGATAGATAACATGGTTGTTCTTCTGTCTGCTGTTTCTATGCTGAAAGAAACTGTCAATGAGTCTTTGGTTGACCAGTATTGCATGTCTATATCTGTTTTCATGAGAAGCCACTTTGAAGATATCAATATGTAATACAACCACCATTGTTAATTCCCTACCACTTTGTTTGTAACTCTGTATTGTCTGTACTGTGCTTGTGATATGTTGTAAAATGTTGTATGTCTGTTAATGTTTCCCTCCTTTTATCCTTAAAATAAAAAAAAAAAAAAGAGAAGAAGAATGGTGCATGCACCACACTCAGTCACCATATGGATCAAACTCGTATTCCTTCATTATCTTCTCATTACAAAGGGCGGAGCAAGATTCTGAGTCCCTGTCACCATTACTAAAGGACAGAGATGTTACCCTTCTCAACATATTCATCTGAATTTCAGCCACTGATGCTACTGATGCTGCCATAACCCCATGTGTCATTTTGCAACCATAAATTACAGAGACAGAAGACCTAGAAGAGAAGGGATTAGGGTCTGACCCTATCAAAAAATATCACAATTTGTTTGATGAACTAGCATAAGCCTCTGTGAAACCCAAGAACACAAAAGGACCATAGGCACATCCATCACAATGAGAGAGGAGAGTTGGGACGCCCAGTGGGGCCAAAGTAGTGCAGAGCACTGCCCGTGCTCTGTGCTCTGGCGAGTGTGCAGTTGTTGCTGATACTCCATTGCCCCACCACTCTGTCACACAGTATGTGCTAAAAAAATGATGGCTCCACACAAGAAGAGAAAGGATGTGTCACCAAGAGCTACAACACCAAGGCTTTACAAGAGCAGAAGAAAGCACCAGAAGTAGAAAATCCAATGGGTCTCCCTGGACATGGCAGGAAGGCAAGGATGCCAATCACTTGGGACACCTGAATATCCTTGGTCCAGCCTCAAAGGACTGGAAATGCTGACATCAGCTCAGAGACCCCGTGTTCCCAGAGAATGCGGAAGGCCTTCCCAGAGAATGCTAAGATCACTACCTCTGTGCCATCATAAACACCAGTGAGATGGAAGCAGGGGCATCTCACCCCTTGGGTGTGAGCTGCCTTCAAGTTGAAGAGACTGAGAAATGAGAAATTGAACACATCAGTGCTTTTGTGTTGAGAATTTGTCCCTGAGGAGTAGAAACTCAGACCATGGAGACAATAACATTAGAAAGCTTAGACCTTGTCCTTCCTCACCACACCATCTGCCAACACACAGGCCTGGACATTTGTCCACCCCACTGACGGCAGCAACTTGAAGTTGATGGTTTTATTCTTGACTTGCTCACTAGTACAATCTGTGCTTAGCTGGCCAAGTGTGTGGGGGGTGTCCTTTCCAGTTTGAAAATAAATGAATACTTTGTACACATAACTCTTACTTACAATGTTTGCTCAGCTCTAAGGCTTCTCCTCAAGAACTGCAAGATGGAGTTAAATAAAGTAAAAAAGGAAATTGGATTCCATCAATCAATACATTACAACACAACCAAAATTAGATGTCATAAGGTTATACCATTTCATCACTTGTAATTAATGTTGTCTGTGCATGCCCCTTCTGAGAAAATATTTATGTAATGTTACATTTCCTGCAAAGAAATTCATCTTCTGACTTCCTTACAAATTGAAAAATTGCATCAGGAGTTAGGGAAAAAGAGAAGACTATTGTAGTCCTCCTGCTTAGTTTTAAATAAAATTTATCCTAGAAAAATATTCTTCTATCCAAATAGAAGATGACTTAACTTTGAAGCTTTGTCTACTTTTCTTAAAGCAAAGACTTTTAAGTAACTATAGTTTCAGACCCCGTAATCATTCTTTTGTTCAAAATAAAGTCCAGTACTAACATTTAAATCAGAAATGATTAAAATGTATATAACATACTTTTTCTTTTCCATGAGAAACACTCATTTCCCAGATCAAGAAAGAGTGTTTCTTTTAAACTTTTCTCTCCAAGATATGGTATCAGTACTCTGGAAGATTACTGATAACATAGCTTCTATTTTTTTCCCTCTTGAGACAGCCAAGATCAAGCTACCAGGAAGACATCATCATTTTCTCCTACTATGGTGCTCTTGCTTTCTCACATAGGGTTTGAGTCAGAGAGCCTGGCTGGCTGTGTGACCATGTGTGAATTAGTTAGCTCTTTAGGTTCCAGGCCTCTTTGCTGCAGAATAAAACTACAGCAGAGCTTAGTCCACAGGGCTGACGTACAGAAAATCAGTAAACTGTAGTTGGTGGGAGTTGGGGTGGTGTTGGACATGCCTGGAGTGTAACTACCATGTCTTTTATATCCATAGTGTAATGACGATCAAATTCTGAGTAGGACTTACATGAGTGTATTGCTTAGTCACTTCCTAGACAGATGTGAATGGATGTCCCTGAGAAGAAGAGTATTCAGATGGAATTGACTCTTTTCTCTTATGGGAAATAATTTTTCACAAAACTTTGAGAGAAACTCAGAAGTCCTTGGAGTAACGTACCAGGGCTAGGCTAACGTACAAGGCATGTGGCAATCCTACTTGTGTAACTCCCCGCACGGGTCAGTGCATCCCTGACAGGAAATTTCCAGAAAAATAAGCATCATTTGTAAATTATGTAGAATCAACCTACAGAACAAGTGATTGAGAGAAAAGCATAGACTTTAAAATTATATCTAACTGGATTCAAATATTGCCTCTGCCATTTATTCACTGGAATTCACTGGGGAAATAATATTTTTGCATATTAGTTTCCTTATAAATAAAATTGGAATACTAATACTTCCCTCCTGGTGTCATAAGCAGTATTAAATGACTTACAGTTACAGAGCTTTGCAGTGTAACTGAATGCTATAAGTACTCAAGAAACATCAATATTTATAAGCTCAACTAAGTTTATCTAGTTTCCACTACATTCTACTCCAAATACAAAGAGCAAGCAAGACAGAAGAAAGTAGTATTTACTGACTTCCTATGATCTCATCACCATGACACATACCATACACACATGATCTCAATTAGTTTTTAATTAGTAACCTTATTAGGTAAATATTATTTGTTTTATTTTGTAGGTGAAGAACATGGGGCAAAGAGAGATTAACGATGCTTCTTAAAGTTTCAGAGCAAGTATAAAGCAGGGATTTGAAGTCAAAACTAAGGATTTTCTATTACTGCCTGAACCTGCTATAATAAGACATAACCCTTAAAGAATGGTCATGGATGAAAGATCTGCATATTAATAACCAAACATAATGAAATGTAAGTGCCATAGTACAATCATACAATAAGAAGAAATATTTACTAGTGGATTGAGGAGGTCCTTGGGTGTTTAAAGATATAACATTTTATTATGAAGATTTCTCTGGTAAAATAAGGGCATTAAGGATAGGAAGGAAAGAAAGGCAGATTCAGAGGCACAAAAAGAATGCCAGAGGTAATGAAGGACCAGAAAAGAAAATGACCAAGCATGCTGTCCTTGCAATGGGGACTGGGGTAAAGAGGGTGCAGCAGTCCTTTCCCACAAAGCATGTTGCTGCTTGCAAGGATACCAGGGACTTGTCACCAGTTTCTAATTCTTACCACCAAGTTCTCTGTGGTCACTGCCTCTTCGCAGCAGACCACACCTAAGCTTTGCTGCATCTGCAAGTATCTACCTCTGCTGTCCTCTTCTTCACAGGTACCCACTGAGTGTGTGTGATAGTATTTACTCCACTCTCATGGCGTCTGTTCACGGCATTGTTCACAACAGCTTCACTGCCCAGACCCACTGCTTCCATTTGCTCAAGGTTACTTTTATCCAAGATGTTTTAGCCTTGGTCCCCTTTCAGACAAAATGAATCCTCCTGCTTAAATTAGTCTTTGTCATTTTTACAGACCTCTTTTAGAGCCATTATTATATTATAATAAATTGTTCTTGTGCCACTATTCCTTAGTATGAATTCCTTAGGGCAAGCACTGATGTTTTTCCACCTTCAATGTCTAGTCTACAGCCTAACAAGTAAACATTTGGTGAATGAATGAATGAATGAGTGAATGAATGAATGAATGAGTGAATGAATGAATGAGTGAATGAATGAATGAGTGAATGAATGATTACCCAAATATCCTGGCCAGGCATTTAAGAGCTTCATCAGAGAAATCCATCTAGCATGTCTAACGTCTTATTCCAACAAACTTGACCTTCATGAGATTTTTCAGACTGGTCTTCTCATCACTCTTTCTATCACTCCACTCTTTGTCCAAGCTTTCAGTGCCTCTTTCTCTCCTCAATCCATGCAAGATGTTTCCATTGTTACCTACATAGCTTAGCTGCACACAGCCAAATCCTTTCTTCTCTGCCGACAAAGATCAAATATTTCCTTCATGATGCACAAAATATTCAAGTATTTCCCTGGCTGTTTTCATCTCTAAATTTTCTTTTCACAATCGTCCTTACTTTTTGGAAACTTTAATACTCACTTTATCCTTGTATTTATTTTATAAAATATATGTTGGCTTCTCAAAGGCAGAAATATCATTTTCACATCTCTCTGCCATTGCCAAATACCAGACATGAAGAAATTTATTAGGTAATCCAATAGCTAAATAAGCTAGAAGCTGATGGATTTGCAATGACTAGTTAGTGGCTAATTAATACAATATCATCTAAAATATATTACTACCAGTAATATATTACTCTTACCATTGTAGACACATATGATTATAAACAGGAAGTTTTATGAGGAAGCAGGCTATATCTGACTGTTGCCATGTGTGTTTTCAGAAGATATGATGCAAGATCCAAGACTATGTAATTGGATTTTTCTGGCTTGTGGCTCCAATATTTGATCCTTTATCACACAGGCTCCTGTATATATAGATTTTACCTGCACCCGCGAGGGGCCAGCTCACAGGGTTTGCTGGCCTTCATTCTGATGCCTGTTGCTCTGGCAGACATCCACAGGTTCATCTCTTCAGAAACGAGTGGCTCCATCTTCTTTGCCAGACTAGGTCTTAGCCTTAAGTCAAAAAGGGCAGCTGGGGGGCTGGGGATTTAGCTCAGCGGCAAAAAGCGCCTGCCTGGCAAGCGCAAGGTCGTGAGTTCGGTTCCCGGTACCGGAGAAAAACCAAAAA
>NW_004955403.1:23531186-23637422 GCF_000276665.1 Chinchilla lanigera
GTGAGTTCGGTTCCTGGTACCGGAGAAAAACCAAAAAAAAAAAAAAAGCTGGGGTTCCAGGAAAGTTGGTGACACAACTCAAAGACCTAAAGAGCCAATAACATAGATTCCAGACCAGAGCAGGCCTGAGAATCAAGAGTGCAAGGGCAGGAGAGGCACAGTATCCCAGTTCAAACAGGCAGAATACACTCACCCTTCTTCCGACTTTTCGTTCTGTGCAGACCCAGTGGACTGAACGATGCTCTCCCACATTGGGAAGGCTGTCTCTTTTTTCTTCCAGAAACATCTCAGAGACATGTCTGGTGACCAGGTTCAATCAGCTCTCTGGGTATCCCGTGGCCTAGTCAAACTGACACATAAAATTAACCATCACAGAGTCAGAGCCACCAGTGTCCAGAGAAGCTGCCATCACTTCTGTTGATGCCTACTAAACCACTGATCCCGGGGACAGTTCCTAGGAAAGTGGGCAATAAGGTTAAGCCAACTCTATGGCATATTCAACCTGACATAATGATATTGCTGCTAATATCTATCTACTTACATTCTAAGGCCACAAATGCCCAACTGAGGATGCCATTTTGAGGATGCTGCTGCCTGAGGAAGTTGCCCTGTGAAGCCTCTAGTTTCCTGGCACCATTGTAACTGGACAAATGTATGCTTGAATTCCATAGATACTTTCATAAAATCACACTTTCTTGTTCCTTTATAACTTCTTCCCTTAAGACCCAGAACTGCATTGACATGGCTGATCTGAAATAACTACTGTTTATACTCAGAATAACTTCTCCCCACTTATCCTAGTCTGTAGACTTGCACCAGCCTTTGAGTGTTTATAGAACTATTCTCTCTCCCGTTAAGAGTACTTCCCTCAGAAGAGGTTCCTCATGTAAATACTTTTCATTTAAATACCCAGTTCCCAGTTAGTATGTGGTAGACTCACAAATCCTTTACATATGATCAGGTTTTCCCAAATTCCAGGGCAGGCCTGTCAAAAATCTATTTTTCTTTCACTGACAGGGCAGCTTCAAAGGGAGAACACCAAAGGAGATGGTGGGAAATGGTCTTATCTTTATTCATGTTGACTGGCAGAGGAACTTGGAAGTTAAAATCTCATTTCAAAAAACATAGGCAATCAGCTCAGTTTTCACCTATTGATTATTTGCTGTTCCTTTATTTTCTTTCTTTGTGTTTCCAAAAGTAGTGCTATAATCTTTTTTAAATAAGCTAAAATCCCAAAAGAACCCATCAAAATCTTAATGGAAGATGGTAAAGAAACTTAATAAGAACAAATGAGTTCCTAGACCCTGACAATTTACTTAAAACTGTAATAATCTGTTAAATTTGAATTTCATAACTAATGAGAACAATGTATGGATTTCATGACAGTATTAAGCAATTTTTTATTCAGTAATGATATGTTTTCTAATGTGAAGCCCACCGGAAGAAGATACTATCCTAAGAATCTAAGCGGCTGATTGCCAGGCTTTGACCACACAGCTGGATAACCAGGAACTATTGAAGCCCCCAGACAGACCAGTTATGTGTCTTCTATTTTAAAGTGCTCTGTAAAATGGAATTGGATATGCCTGCAATTCTAGGAATGTTTGTTAAGCTTCCCACCAACCCCTCAAGTCAATCACAATCTCATCCACATTCAAAAAAAGTATTTAGATAAAAGGCATCTTGATTCCAATGAAGCCCTGTGTTACTATGTAGATATAAGTTGTTAGAGGGCTAAATTTAATGAGAGAGTACAGCATTCTACTGCAACAAAGGAGCATATCACCAAATAGACTACCATGCGCCTCATGAATGGCAGGTAGTCACTGCAGTTGCTTCTCTGTGACACATATGGGTGTTAATTTCCCTTTTTAGTCTTGTCTTCTTTTAGTATCACACTGCCAGGGAAATGTACAGCTCATTATTTACATTTCACTTGCAGACTAACACAATATTCAGACTATTTTTCTTATCTTTTTGAGCAGCACACTGTCTTAAGAAATGCATAATCAACCAACATTCTTTAAAATGTTTAACATATCTCAAAATAGCTTTTAAATCATTTTACAGTTTAACTTTCAGGAATTTTTGTAATCTTTGACAAGTCATTTTCCTAGCTGGAGAATGGAGATAAAAGAAACACTAATCAAAGGAGTCAAATACAGTATTAACAAGCTGACTTTGATTCATCTTACATCCTCAGACCACAGATGAGCCCAGACAACTACAGATGCACACAGGTCCCATTACAGGAAGCCCAGATGAGAACATGAGCACAGACAGCAAAATCCACTTGCCGCTTGGGGGTGGAGGAACCTCCAAAGCCATGACATCTTGATAACAGATCAGTTTTGCACCGAAAGGAATACACGATTTTTATGTACACTTTCCAACTTTCTTAAAATAGAAGTGACTCCAAGGTTATTACTACCTTCTACTATCCCAAGAACTGAAAATACATTGATGTACTTTATAAACCTTTAGGCAATCACTAAGAAGCATGACTGGGGGAAATCAGTAAGCTTTCAGAGAAGATTACAAACTCCAGTTACACATCACTGAGGGGTTTCCGCCCATACAAAAATCTGCCAAGTCATCCTGGCAGCAATCCAACATGGCAAGGGGCCTGAAAATGAACACCCACCCAGACTGACCTCCTCCTTCTTCTCCACCCAGCCTGACCACAACTTCCCATTTCCTGCAAAGCCCCTGCCCAGTCAATGACCTGTCTCACCACCTAGACCACCCCATCAACTCCACCCTCAACCCAGCTCAATAAATTGTTTGTTCCTGGCTTCTTCTCTCAGAGGGTCCTTGTGTCTCTTTAGCAGCCCTTCTGTGTTAGCAATAAAGACTTTCTTTACTTTTGTTCTGTCTCTCGCTCACACCAGACCTAACAATCACAATAGCAAATTTATCAAAAACCTGAAAGAACTGCAGTTGCCTCACTGGACATCCTCTGTAAGTTGAGTAGCTATATGTGATCTATGGATCCAATCTCTTCCATGATCGAAGCTAACTTTTGATAGTAAGTTGAGAATATTGCAGGCTCCCTTCTATTGTCTGACTCTTTTATAAAGAAGGATGAGGCAGGAACATGGAATTTCCTGTTGGAGCTATCTATTCAACACTTATTGGACACCTACTGTGTATCAGACATTATACCAAGAATGAGAAATGGAAAGAGATTAATTTTGGCCTTATCCTTAAGAAGCTTACTGTCTTTAGAGCCACTGCATTGTGACAGTGTAATATAATGTGAATGGGGAACACATGACTTTATCTCTACCAGAAAAAGTGATCACAGCGTTGTTTGGCATATGCTAAGCTAGAGGAATGCACAGAGCCCTGCAGAAAAACAGAGGAGAAGCATGCAAAACACAGGGAGCATGGGGATGGTCAGAGAATGCTTCCCAAAGAAAGTAACACTGAGATTTGAAGGTTCTGTGGAAGAAGCTAGATGAGCCATGGAAGTACAAATCAAAATGGTACCCTTATGGCCAAGCTCATTGGAGAAACAATTTAGTTTGTAATCATCTGAACTTGCTAGTACTACTCTCTGCCCCTGTCCCAGAACACCCCATTCTTGGCATTGACTGTGTTCTGGGTAGAAAGTTTGGGTGTGCAGAACAGGATTAGTATCCTACTCTGGGCCTCAAAGCAGGCAGAAGAATAGAATGCCCAGCCATGATAAATAATTAATAAATTAGCTCTGCCTAGTTAGAAATGTAGGTCAATGGCCTTCACTTACCAATGACACACCAGTAAGAGTGAATGAGGGGTGAACTGAGAAGCCAAGAAATTATATTAGTGAAATCTCTCCATGTGGAAATAAGAAGGGTAAAAAACATGCATTCCTCTCTAATACCACCCTAATTCAAATCACCATCCTTTCATAATTGGATTACTAACCTATCTCCTAACTGTCTCCCTACTTTTATTCCAATAATGCTCTACACAGTAGATAAAAATGATTGTTTCTATTGTGGTAAAATATATATAATACAGTGAACTAAATTTTTGTTCCCAAAATTTATATGTTGAAGCAGTTCTAACCCTCAGTGATGTGACTGTATTTGCAGTAAGGAAGTAATTAATGTTAAATGAGGTCATAAGACTGTGGCCCTGATTCAACAGATTAATATCCTAAGAAGAGAAAACATCAGCGATCTAGCTAGTTTCTCTCTCTGTCTCTCTCTGTCTCTGTCTCTCTCTCTCTGTTTTCTCTATCTCTCTATCTCTCTTCCTCTTCCTCCTCCTCCTCCTCCCACTCTCTGAGAAAAGGTCATATGAGGCACACACAGCAAGAAAGTGGTCATCTACAACCATAGGAGAAACCCTTTACCAGACATCAACCCTGCTGGCACCTTCATTTGGGATCCTCCAGCCTCCAGAACTGTGAGAAAATAAATTTCTTCTGTTTAAGGCTCCTGGACTATAGTATTTTGTTATGGCAACTCCAGATGACTAAGACGCACAATGTAAAGTTTACTACTTTAACCATTTCATAGTGTACAGTTCAGTGACATGAAATACATTTGGAATTTGTACAATAATCAGCACCATCTAGCTCCAGAACCTTTTGATCACCCCAAAAGGAAACGCATTCAGTAGCCATTTTCTGTTTCCTATAACCTTCCAGCCCCTGGCAACTATCTTGTAATCTGTTCTGGGTATTTTGTTGCTTTGTTTTGTTTTGTTTTGTTTTGTTTTGTTTTGTTTTTGCTGGGGATTGAACCCAGGACTTTAAGCATGCAGGCAAGTTCTCTACCACTGAACTACATACACTGCCAGCCCTAGCCCTGGGAAATTACTAATGTTCTTTCTATTTTTACAGTTATGCCTTTTCTAGATATTGATATAAACATACTAATATAACAGGGGCCTTTCATGTCTGTCTTTCTTCACTTAGCATCATGTTTTCAAGGCTTCATCCATGCTACAAAATGTATAAATATTTCACTCCTTATTATAGCTGATATTCCACTACAAAAATATATCACATTTTGTATGTCCATTCATCAGTTGATGGATATTTGGATTATTTCCACCTTTTGCCTATGCTAATAGTGCCGCTATGAACTTTCATGTACAAGCTTTTGTTTGAACACCTGTCTGGGTCTGTACCTAAAAGCGAGCTCTTGATCATGTGGTAACAGATGAGGTAACTGACTGAGGAACTGCCAAAACATTTCCCACAGTGGCTGAACTGTTTTATATATCCACCAGCAATATACGATTCTTTCAATTTCTCCACACCCTGACAACACCTGTTCTTTTAAAAAAAACTTTTTACTCACCCAGATTAAGTTAAAAACTAGAACTTTTGCCATTCTTACAAGGTCTCACAATATTAACTGACCTGCTTCTTTCTCCTTATCTCCTTTGATTGCCTCAATCTCTGACTTTCAGGCACATGGCTCTTATAAACTCCCCCTCTGAAAGCATTAAGTGGATTCTCAACACATAGACTTCATACCTGCTCTCCCTTCAGACCTCATGACTTTTCATGCCCAGCAAAGATCCCTGTTTTATAAGCCCTTCTTGGGAGAACCTTCTAGAGAATCCTGTGTAAGAACCCTCTGCAGATGCACATACACCTTGTAGTACTTAGTATCTGATCACCCTGGATCATTACTCTTACAACTTTTAGAACTATCTAAAACTCATTGTCTAATGGGTACTGTCGTCACCTATTAGAATTACCTTCATGGTGGAAGGCCCTCATTTATATTCATCTTCACTACTGTCTCCCCATTGGAATTGGTCACTGGCTTAGAATAAATATTCCACATATGCTCCCTAAATAAATTTTTTTTCCCCCAGTACCAGGAATTGAACTCATGACCTTGCACTTACAGGCAGGTGCTGTGCCGCTGAGCTAAATCCCCAGCCCCCCTAAATAAATTTTTTAATAAATGAATGAATCCCAAAGCAAAGAAGCATTGTGGTCAAGGACATATACACCAAGTGGTTCAGTGAGTTCTGTAAACCATAGATATTTTAGACAGGTGCAGAAAGGTGCCTGCTCAGGAGTAGTGGATGGAACTAGCTTGGGGCAGATCTTTAAGGCCTCATGACCTAAGCTAAGGAGTTTGATATTTACCTTGAATGCTACTGGCAAGCCCTTGGAGGATTTTACACAGGCAAGGCACATGATTATGCTTGCATTTTAGGAAAATCAGTGTAGCAGCAGTGTGTAGAGTGAACTGGAGGGAGGGAAGCCAATAGCAAACAAAGAGGTGAAAAGAACTTCCCTAGTTATTCCAGGGAGACTGTGAACAGTTGACAGGGAGACAAGGGCTTGAATGCAGCTGGTAATATAAAAGTGATCCCTGAGTTTTGGCTCCTGCCATATATTCAAGGTGCTGGAGGAGAGGAGTAAAGGACAGCTGGAGTCTGAGTTCTGAGGGACAGTTATGGGTGCTCTTTGCAGAACAAAGGAGAGAGAAGGGGAAAAGCAGATTTGGATTCTGGACAATCTGAGTTTGAATTTCTCTGAGAGTAAAAGTTGGATCTCACATCTAGCAAAACGAAGAGAGAAAAAAAGGAGGGAGGAAGCAGAGGGAGAAGGGAAAGAAGGAAGTAGGGAAGGAAGGGAAAGAACAAAGGAGGGACAGAAGAGAGAGGGAGAAGAGAAGGAAGGATGTATATATTTGATTGGGGTGGCAGACTTCATTATCAAGTAGGAAAGGCCACGGATTTTAATGAAAATAAGATTCCAAAACATGGTATGTGTGGGTGACATATAATAGACAATTATGAAAGAAACTTTTCAGGGAAGAATCAGTATTTATTGATATATATCAGACAAAATCTATAAGATCCTGGTGTGCCAGGACTCAAGGGATGCACAATTGTAAAAGCATACCCCAGGCCCGGAGCCTTCAACGAGTTTGACTTTAATTTACATCATGACTATCAAATCCATTTCCAAAACTCAGTGATGTCTTTATTCTAGCAGTATTTCTGCAAGTGTGTTTTCCTTTCCCCTGGCTTTCCTGTAGAAAGCAGACTTTCTCTCCAACTATGACCAGGATGTAAACTAAAAAATGCTCATTTCCTGCCCAATGCCAACAAAAAGATAGAGAAATCAAAGCAGAAATTCTAATATCCTTCTACTCCAGAATGCGCCTCCCTCTTAAGAAGAGTTTCAGACCCTGTTCTAGAATAACATTTTCCATATAATTTAAAAGGGAACTATATAAAATAGTCATTAGTTATTATCCCCACTTTTCATCATTGGTTACAGATCTTTTAAAGAAAAAAACTAGAGTCCACTAAGATGACTATATATGGTACTCAGTAATCTCTCGACTTAACTGACATGTCTAATACAGAACACACACATTTTATTTGTTAAGAGACCAGCCATGGGTCCCCTTGGTAAAGCAGGTGGAAGTGCTCAGGGAAGGCCAAGATGTCTGTGATAGATTAAGAGCTCGCATGAGTGCTTCACTTCCAGCTTTCTGAGTGACTAAACCAAGGCCAGGCATTAAGCCATCCTAGCCAAGAGCTCCCTGTACAACTCCCCAGGGTTTCTATCCACTCCATTCTCATTTGAAATGTTTTTATAGTGATGATAAACTGACTCCAAATAGAAAAGCCCCAGAACACATGGTCTCTGTTACTGCAGAATAGGCTCAGCTGTGTTTCCATAATATAAATATGCACCCTGCCTCTTCCAACTGTGCTCCAGTGTTGTCAAAAACACAAAAAGAGTGTAGAGAGAGAATCTGAGGCCAGCTAACTCTAGTAAGTAAGGTACCATTCAAATGGAGGTCAGGTATTTCTGATTTTCTGAGACACATTGAGGCAGAAATGTAGGAGGACCCCAACAACAGCTTACCCGGCTCTGCTGAGTGGGATCAACTGAACTTTCAGAGGAGGTCTCCACAGTGCTTTCTAACTCTGACTTCATCTCCTGAAAGAATGAAAATTCATTATGAACGGACCCACTGGTGTTTTACAGATTTAAAGCAATGCACTAACCTGGCAAAAGAGCTTCTTAGAAGAATTCCAGGGTTGATAACCCTTTGCCAATATGCATTGTTAAGAGGCAGCATGAAGTAGTCGAAGATTCAAGGAGGGGCAGAAAAAGGTAGAACTCGATTGGAATCCAGCTCTACAACAGACCAGGAATTCCTAATATTCTCACTCTCTCTGTATCCTACAATAATACCTAGTTTGAGGAATTGTTTTAAGAATTAGAGTCAGCTAACATGTTAAAAACTTAGCACATTGCCTGACACTTCTTGCTAGCTCTTCCAATCAAGTCCAATTATCCAAAGTAAGATAATTACTCCACAAAAAAAGAAGCATTTTTCTCAACCTGCCAGTGGCAGAAAAGAAATACACCCTCATTCAGCTTGAAATCCAACTGGGAGACCATCCAGTAAAGATGGAAAGGCCCCAGATAAGCTGCTTACATGGGAAAATAGGTTAAAAGTCCCCCAATCCTACAACATGAGGTGGAGGACTCTGTCTTCACAACTTCACATGAGGTGGAGGACTCTGTCTTCACAACTTTAACATCAGCAAAACGCTGATATTAAAATGGCAGCCACTGCAGCAACGGGATCAGGTGCCCTGTAGAGGCCCCTATTTTTTGCTAACACCACAATGACCCAGTTCGTGTTTCCCAGCACAGTAATGATTCCCTTGACTGTTATTAGTTAATTCAGAGCAAACAATGGGAAAGTCAGTAACACTGCATAGGGGAATACCAAATGAACTTGGGCTGAACCATCACAGTCCCAAGGAGTGTGACGACATGAGAATGAAACAATACAGGCTTCTGCCAGCACTGAAGGCAAGCACAAAAGCATGGAATTGAGTGTGGCTGATTCTCCAGAAGAGATTTCACAAGGGCCCAAAGCCTCCAAAGCTTAAAAATCACATGGGCTCTCACCAAAGAGGAAGTCAGACACAATGCAAGGAAGGGCTTGGGAGCACTGGCTGGCTGCCCAAGCCCTTGGACAAGTTAGTTTGTGCAGCCAGGCCAGAAAGTGCATGCAAACACGGCAACAGCAGGGTGAAGCTGAGGGAGATGGAATCATAAATAATGGCGCTAATGGCAATTGTCAGGGAAGGTACTTCTTGGTAGGAACATAGGTGAGAGAAGAATTGAGAAGAATCAGCTTCCCAATCAACAAGGCTCAGGACCAACACCTGTATCTACCTATAGATAATGCCTGACTTCTAACCAATTATTGAGTTTTGTGCTCGGTACTAAGGGGGCAGTTGTGGTAGATGCCAGGAAAATATAGCCCTTTCCCTGAAATACAGGCTAATGTCTGTCTGATCAGGAATGCAAAAGTAGAGAAACCCACATGAAAGTCATCCCTACAAAAAGTGCCTCTCAAAGTCTAGATCCATGCCTTGTTCCTTCATGTAACCTCTATCACATTGCCAGGCACTTGGCTCAATGGAGGATAGCTAATTTCAAAATCTGGTTATATCGACCAGACATAAGAGTTAAGGGCTAGAGTAGAGTCTGACTGTAGAGCTCCTGCCTATCATGTGTGAGGCCCCAGGTTGGAAACTTCAGCCCATCCACAAAGTAAATAAATAAATTACATAAGGAGAAAAGTTGATGTAGATGCAGATGGTCAATTGAGTCTTCCTAGAAAATGTGGAGAGAGTAGGATGTGATAAAGAAAATAAATATTCCAGAAAGAGAAGCCAGCACAAGACCCAGTAGAAAGCACTCTAATCCTATGTGTTCATTTGAACCACTGTTTCTTAATGTGTGATCCACAGACCACCCACAATGGATTCTGACCCCAGCAACTAAATTCAAATGTCTTAAGGATGGAGTCCAGAAATTTGCATTTCTAATAAGCACCCAATTTCTTTTAATGCACATAAAAATTAAGCTAGATAAGGGAAAATCAAATTCAAACAAATACACAGTATACTCTTCCCTGAAAGATACAAAGAAAAGGAGGTAGGGAGGACATAGAGGAAAGGAGGAAGGGGAAAGAAGGGGATGGAGAGAGTTAGGTAAGAAATTTTTTAAAGTACTGTGTAAAAAACAACTTCGGAAAAGCAGTCACTATAAATGACTATTTTGCAACGCAGAAACCAAATCTGAATAGCATTTGTGGCACATGTCAGAGAATGACAGCCCTCCGAGCCCTTCATTAGCAAAGTTTTGCAGTACCCTGGAGACAACGAATCATGAGTGAAGGTTCTTACCTCAGAGAGTGGCCATGCTTCATCTGGCAAGTGCTCTGAGAGGTAGAAAGTGTTGTGGAGATGTTGAGGAGAATCAAGAGATGGTCAAGTTCCTCCGGGCTGGAAACAGGCAGGTAGAATATAAAAGGAACTAGGGAGCCAAATCATCTATTATTGTGCTGCTAACACCTCTTGGTTTATGGGAACTCCAACTGTGCTCAGAGGACAAGGGATCTTCTCCCCTTGAGATCTGTACATCCTCTTCTTGCTTAATGAACATCCCTCTTCTGTTTCCTTGCTGTTTTCTTTCCTCTGATTTCTACAAACATCCTCTTCCCTTCCCATCTTTGAAATTCTTTTTCTTTCAACTGCATACCCCTCAGAGGACCATTCTAAGTCTCCCTTCCCTGTCACTAACAATGCCTTGAAAGGATTTTCTATATTCATATCTCTGATAATTCCCAAACCACAGCAGTCTGCCTTTCCAATATTTTGCAGAGCTCCAAGACCTCTGGAACTTTGTACTTATTGAATCTAGTAGGCATAACTTTAACTTCACCTCCCTGTGATATCTGCTTTCTCTCCTTGAATTTTTCTCTTCACTTGTCTTTCATGCTACCACTTTCTTTAAACTTTTTAGAAGAGGAAAAATCATCTTTTGTGTTCGTATTCCCCTGCCCTTTAAATGCTACTGTTCCTGACATCTAGCTATTAAGTATCTGTTCCTCTCCCTTTGCCTTATTTCCTGGAGCAAGTTCATCTAGTATCTGTTACTACTGCTGAGTAACAAGTTGCTCTAATATTTAGAACCTTAAAATAACCATTTTATTACATCCACAATGTTGTGAACCAATAATCTGGAAAGTGTGCAGTGGAGATGAGTCCTCTCTCCTTACAGAATATGAGCTGAGAATACTCAGAGGCTGAGGGTGACTTACAGGCTGGAGACTGTGTTATGGTCTAGATGTATGTGTCCCCTAAAATTTATATGTTAAAACTACAACCTCTATTGTGATACTCAAAGTAGGGTCTTATTAGGTTTAGATAAATTCATGAGGGTGGAGCCATCATAATAAAATTAGTGTTCATATAAGAAGAGGAAGAGATTAGAGCTTTCTTCTGAGGATGCAGTAAGGAGGCCATTTGCAAACCAGGAAGAGGAGCCTCACCAGACACCAGACCTACTAGCACCATCATCTTGGACCTCTCAAGCTCTAGAAGTGTGCAAAATAAGACTTTTGTTTAAGCCACCTAGTCTATGGTATTTTGCCATAGCCTTCCTAGAGGTCTAAGGCAGACTGGAAAGAGGAATCATTACTCACCTATGATGCCTGGTCTGGAGTTACCAATAGTGCTGCAATACATGACATCTCCATGCCGCCTGGCTTCCCAGCTGCACGGCGGACTTTGGTCTTTAGGAATAAGAATCACAACCAGCGAGGCCACAGCTTTACTATCTTTTCTGAGCTACCCTCAGAAGTCACATAGTGTTATCTGTACTCATTCCCCTGGAAATGTGAAAGTCACACATCTATGCAAGTTCAAGGGGAGGGGAAATATACTCCACCTCTTCAAATGAAAAATGTCAACAAATTTTTCAAACACTTTTTAACCAATGCCTAATATCCACAGCCACAGATTCTACTACAATTTCAGCATATTCATCTCAAACCCAGTTTCTATACTTTTATATATATATAACTGCTTACTATATTACTAGCACAAATACTAACAAGAGCAGTGATTCTAGTCACGTGGCATGGCCAGGTACAGCTCTAAGCATCTGATACTTTTAAGTCTTACAAATTTCACTATAACTCTAGGAGGTCAGTATTCTGATTATCACCATTGCTTGTATTTTTGAGTTATTTTAATTGACACAGGATAACTATGTATACATATTTTGGGATAGATTGTAATATTTTGGTATATATACAATGTATAATGATCAAATCAGAACAATTAGTATATCTATCATCTCAGATACATCATTTCTTTGTGTTGGAAACAATCAAATCCTTTTATCTAGTTATTTTGAATATACAATAATTATTAACCATACTCACCCTACTGTGTCACAGAACACAAGACTTATTCTCCTATGTAACTTTATTTTTATAACAAATCACCGGTATCTCTCTGCACCCACCACCCCATTTCCGACCTCTGGCAACTACTCTGTTCTATTTTTATGAGCTCAACTTACTTAGTTTCCACGTGTGACCAAGCACATGTGGTATTTGTCTTCCTTGCCCATCATCACCATTTTAACAAAGATGTTAAACAACTTGCACTAAGATCCCTCAGAAATTACAGTGTAGCTATAGGGTGACTCAGACAGTCTGGCTCCAAATCTTAGTCTTTCAACCAGGACACTGTATGGTACAGATACTTTACAGGCATTTCAAAATCACTACAAGAAAAATGGTGCTCTAATCCACCACTCCATGACTGTAACAAAAATACCTTGCTGTACTTCTTATATATTCTTTCCTTGTTAAAAATTCCACAGTCTGGGTAAAACCCAACACAGAAATCGGACAGCCATCCAACTTTCCAAACTCTGCCTAATGCCCCGTGGGATTTGCGCCAGATGACACCAATGAACCTCTTAACAACTCTCATTTCTGCCTGCTCTTTTGCATCCCCATTGCCCCCTCAACAACTTCCCTTGGATTGCTGCTTTTTAACTGGATTCCCTGCTTCCCTGTCTCCCCCAACTTCAATTCAACCTCCCATCTCCTGTAATACAAATTTGATTATTATATCTTTGGCTTAAAGCCCTTTAAAAAAACTTCCTTATAGGCTAAACTCAAATGTTAGAACGCCATGCACACAAAGTCCCCTCTGCTCTGGCCCCTGTCTACTGCGTCCTTGTCTCCTGTCTCTACCCAGTGTTAACCAGTAGCTATATCAAATTATTTACTGCTTCATAATTTTCCATGTGTTCCTTGCATACTTATACACATCCTATGCAGTTTTCTGCTTTGAATCCTTTGCCTCGAAGTCCTGTCCCAGTTCTAGCCAATCAGAAAACTCTTACTAAGCCTTCAAGATCCAGCTCCAGCATCCTCTTCTCTCAGTTTTCCCTGACACCTTTCCCAAAGAGAGCTGATTCTCATTCTTATCCCATCATTGCATAAAATTCCCCCACTGTTTCCTCTAAAAAGCAAAAAAGAAAGTAAAAGAAAGTTCCAAAACAGCCTCTTAGAACAAAAGCAAACCAAAAGCAAGAATGCCTAGGAGTAACTAGGGCCAGGCCATCTCTTTCTTAGAAACTGCCTCACTGCTGTTCTCACTTCTACCCCAATGGTCCCCACTGGACACTTTCCAGATTTGCACCTCTGATAGTAGTGAACATAGGGTGTAGGAAAACCAACATTTCATTGCCCTGCTTTTCACACTCACTGCAAAGCCTGAAGAGCTCGTTAGGTTCTATGTTGATGTTGTACAGCTTTGCCTATATCTAAATGATGCCAAAATGAACAGTAAAAGAGGTAAAGAAAAAGTATCATAAAGCCAGCTGGTTCTATAAGCCAACTGGTGAAGTAAGGTATGGACAATCAATGATGGCAATTACACAATGTCAAATAACTTGCCTGGTTTTTTTTCCTAAGTGTGTGTGTGTGTGTGTGTGTGTGTGTGTGATGTAGATTCAGCCAGCGATGAGAGAGGATATGTGTCCTACAATAATACAGCCAGCCCAAATAAGCAAAATCAACATTACACTTATTTCCCTGATAATTCAACATAAGGTGGGCATTGGAAAATGTCTATATCTAGATAAATGCCTTTCCCCTGGGACTTGCATTATAATCCACCGCAGCAGGCGAAGTAGTACCTATTTTGGTTTTACACTTACGTTTTCCCAACTGGCCCATTTTGCATATAGCTTTCTAAATTGTCTTCCTCTTTTCTGCATCAGTCTTAAAATTGTGTCTAAACAGACTGCTTTACTAAAAATATATTGCAACCCTCGTTTTCTGGACTGATATCTTACCCTATTGGGCATGAAGTCCAAGGTCATCAGTCTCAGGGTTTTAAAGCGTTTCATACTTCTCTTCCCTTACGCTTTCCCCTCTCCTTGGAAGTCAGAAGAGTCTGACCGTAACACCAGGACACTTGATCGCATATGAGGTTCCAGCAGGACCCTACTCAGACTCTCCTGGTCTTTATTCCTTTACACTGGAGTCAGGCAGACCTAGATTTTTTACTTCTATTATACTATTAAGTAGGCCTATGATCTTATGGAAGTTACTCAGCTTCTAAGAAATTATTTGCTCACCTGAAAATGAGTGAAACTAACAAGAGCAGTCTGCTGGGCTCTGCAGGATGCACTAAGAGCCTCACGAGAAGCAGTCGCTCACACCTGGACCACAAAGGGCTCAGTGAACACTCACTGGCCTCCTTTCCCTCTGCAACTGCATCCGGTTCGGGGATGCCCCTGCTCTCCTCCTCACACTCCTCTGGGCATCCTCAGGCTGGCTGCAGCATCTACACAGGACAGCCTCAACTCCTGGGTTACTGCTACCCGCGCTCCCAAAAAACATGTCTAGATGCTGAATCCAAGGAAGACAATTACGCCATTCAAAATCGTTGACACTTTTGTCTCGAGTGTATCGATCACTCACCCATTCACGCATACTCTTAGGTGAGTCATAGGGTTGAGTATGAGTTTGAGCGACATTTTCACTTTGGATCCCTTTGTTTCAAACATTAAATTCTAAATACATTTATAAATGTAATTTGGCCGGTCACAAAGCAAGCTAAGTTATTAACGCGCTCAAGACTCTAAGTAATTCGATGCACTGACGCGCTCGCCTCCTGTTTTCATTGAAAGCACAGCGGCTGTGGTTTGTCCGCCTTTAACTTGCAGGAGTGAGCTGCTGAGCTCCAGGCGGACGATGAACACGGGGACAGGTGTGACTTTAAGCGGGTGCTGGACGCTGTAACCCGAGACCTCCTCCTCGGCGCCCGCCGCGCAAGGGTCTGGGTGACGGCCGCACTCGGCTCGGCTCAGCGGGGCCTCGCTTCCAAAGTTGGAGCGCTCTGCGGGGCAGGGGCGGGGGCGGCGGGCCTGACGTCACGCCCGGGGATAAAGCTCCGCCGCGCCCCGCTGGGACGCTGCCCCGGCCGGAGCTGGCTGCCTCCCTCCGGGACCCTCGCGGTGCGCAAGCCGCCCCTCGCTGCGTACCGCTGCCGGGAGCCTCGGCGCCCCGCCCGAAGAAGAAGCATGCCCCAGAACGTGGTGCTCCCGGGCCCTGCACCCTGGGGCTTCAGGCTCTCGGGGGGCGTGGACTTCAACCAGCCTTTGGTCATCACTAGGGTAGGTGTTTTCCTTTCTTTCCTTTGCTTCATTCAGGGCGAGGACTCTGGCGTCCGAGGAGGCGCGATGGGTGCTAAGCAGTGGCCCGGGCGCCCGGGGCGGGCGCGCAGGACCTTGCGCTGGGGGTCCTGGGCTTCCGAGTTCCAGGGACAGCCCCGATTTGACACGGTGAGCTTTGGAGGATGCAGAGCAGTTTGCAGATTTACCGAAGTCAACTCAAAAGTGCGCCCGCCTGTTCGCCAGAGAGGTTCCGAAGAGGGGCCAGCTGGCCCGTGGTCTCCCCGCGCCCGGAGCGGGCCGGGCTGCGAGACCTTGGGTGCTTTCTCGCGCTCGTCGCCCGCACCGCCCTGCAGTAACGAGCGGATGAGCAGCAGCGGGAGGAAAGCGCGAGACTGACGGCTGCTTCTGTCTCCAGCCAGGCGCACATCTGAGCTGCTCTTCTCTGCACGAAAACTTCAGCAAGGGCGCTGTTCGCAGGGCACAGCCCCAGCTGGCCAAGTTGGAGCTGCCCGTATCAGCCCAGACAGGGAAAATATTACTAATGTGTATCCCTGGGTTTCCAGGCGTTTTAGATAAACATTTTCCAAAGCTGGGAACTTGGCCTAGGAATCGTTACCTATAACTCACACTACAAAGTCGTGCCAGAGCGCTAGCGTACCTGATGGAAAACGACCTCTTAGCCTAATAACTCAGAATAATACTTTGATACCGAAGCCAAACTTTGCCTTACTCAGTGTTCTCCAAAGCACTAATTAGAAAAAAAGAGAAAGTAAAAATAAAACTTCAGGGTTTCTCGCCTGCCAGCAAATTTCTAGAGTTGATTCTAAAGTATTGTTTGGTCTAGTTGTTATTTTTTTCTAACACAAGTATTTTCCTTAATAGAAAATTATTATTTCAGTTACCACATATAGAGTATTTTTTTTTTTTTTTTTGATTTTGGTTTTTCTCCGGTACCGGGAACCGAACTCATGACCTTGTGCTTGCCAGGCAGGCGCTTTTGCCACTGAGCTAAATCCCCAGCCCCATATAGAGTATTTTAAACCTAATTGAAAGGCACAAACTTTCAAAATATTATCCTTTAATTTTCTTTTTTCTTGCTGCTTATAAAATATCTTATACATGTATACTTTATAATCTGATCTCTCGCAGATTTTGAACAAGATAGTATCTTTAATTGCTGGTACATTTATATGCCTATGAGAGTTGAGAACAAATGTCGCTTCAAATATCTCAAAATGTGTATCACACAGACGCATACCATGGATCATTTGAAGCTTTGTTTTACATTTTTCAGAAACATAAACACATCTGACATGTATTTTCACATAAAACATGAAAAATTAACATATCCCCCAAAATGTTCCTAAGAAAATGAAGCAGAATATGCTTCCATGACCTGGGCCAACCAATTCCTTTTATAGATTTTTCCAGAGAAAACAGTTTCCATTATCTCTTGTAAGAACTATGTTAAGTTTATAGAGTATAGTTTTCATTTGTTTATATTAAATGAAATGAGCTTTTAAGTCCTCACAAAGAGTAAATCATATTTAGATTAAATCCTAAAGAAATAATTTCATCCCAAAAACCTTTCAAGGAATTTACAAAAGAAATATTTTTGCTCTTCCTATGTAACATGTTAGTATAATTAATCATATGTTCAAAATTTTGAGTTGTTGATATTATAACCAGTGTTTATCTTGAAGCAGTATTACATCCACAGATGGACTATAGAAGTCATTGGTAAATCTGTCTGGTATAATGACAATTGTTTCAAAAGCCAATTCCACCTTTCTAATTTCTAATTCATACCTAGTTTGTCACTCATTTGGACATTTGATTCCATAATAGTGGGTAAGCAGTATTATTTCATGGGAGTATCCCTATTCAGTTATTGCAACTCCAGAAGAGCTGGTAAAACATACCTGTTTTGTATACCAAGTGTCCCTAAAGCCAGGTATATCATAGATGCTCCGTGAATAAATGAACATATACTCACTTGAACTTTTTTGCCTTAAAAAATCAGTAAACACTTAAGAATATTAAGAATATTTCCACTGAAACTCTAAGAGTGCTGAAAGTAATTTAGAAGATTAAAAGGCATTACTCCAATATAATTAAGTATAATTAAATTATAAATAACTTTATTTATAATTATTAGGTAGTAGAATTACCCTATTTTAAAATTTTATATTATTTTTGAGTGATGAGTAGATGATAAGTGTGTGATGATACTCTATTGCTTGCAATGCATTCTTCTAAGTCCTTTCTATTCACTAACTCACTGAGATCTCACAATAGTCCTGTGAGAGGATGCCCTTTGGCAGATGAGGAGAATGAGGCATCAGGAGGTACAGTAACCTGACAAGCAGTGGGGGATAGGATTTGATGCCAGATCCAGTTGGTTTTCTGAAGTCGCCACATGAAAACAGTTCCACCTATTGTCCAAAACTCCACCCTCAATTCATATATGGATTCTAGATCCTCTTTAGGATCTATTTCTTTTTTTGACCACTGTCTTTAGTCAAGATTTCATAACTGCACACTGAGACATTTACTTCCTCTCTCCTATTCCCCCTGCATGTTCCTAGCAGCCATCTTTGAAATGTGCAGGAGTTTTCCATGTCTCCCATTCTTAAAAATCCTTCACTGGCATCACCAGAAGGTACAGAGTAAAACGTGTGACCATTAGCAGGGCGTGGATGGCTTTTCTACCATCCATCCCAGCTTGGCTTCCCCACCTCTTTTCTTCTCTACCTCTTCCTTCTGTCACCCTTTCCTCCCTCACTGCGTACATGAGCAGTTGTGCCACTACTCTGGGCCGCTTATCAGTGCCCTAACATGGCTTTGCTCCTGACATATATATCGCTTTCCCCAGGATTCTTTACCTGCCCCACCCCTGCGGTCCTCTATGCCTGTGGAAACTATTCAAATACTACTCTCCAAGCCTTCTTCTAGTAATAATCGTTCATCGGTTTGATTACCATAACTTTTGACTATCACCTCTCCTTATTCTCACACCTTGTACCACATATGCTAAAGTATATCTGTGCCACGCTAGGTTGCATACTACCTGAAGGCAGGAACTGTCCGCTTTGGGGGCCACTAGCACAGTGTCTGCTATATCAGATGTGTTGTAAAACAATACAGACACAATATGAATGACTGACTAAATTGCTCACTTTTGCATAACTTTATTTTCATAAATACATACAAGATTTTGTTCTCAAAAATATCCCACAATAAAGATAAATGATAATTGTGGTTTTTTTAGTTGTTTCAGATAAGTTCTTAAGTATTCAAAGAATCTAAAATCAGTGTGTACACTAAATGTCACAAAATGTTCCGTTCATGAGATGTTATTTCCTCAGATCAATTTAGTCAGTTTTTGTTATGCTTCCTGCTTTACACTATACAAATGAAGGCTACAGATGATCCCCAGCCAGTGATGGTACTGCTTTACAATGAGGCGAAAGTGGCATACACTCACTACACACCATGGGCTACAACACAGCCTGAAATGTCCGTGGGCTGGTAATATACATGCTACACTCTAGATGCAAGACACTGCAGTGAGCCACAGTTTCCAGTCAGCTGTATGATCATGAGAGTGAGCACCTGAGGCTTTCTCTGTGCTGCTATGAGCTATAATGTTTTGTGGGCTGCGCGTATTAAATGCATTTCAACTTACAGATTATTGAACCTTGTAAAGAAGTTTTGTTTTTGTCTTTATTGTTGTTATTTTTCTCTTTAAAATAAAAAAAAATTGAAGTTTATCCAGATGTAATCTCATCATAAGTCAAGGAGCTGTTAACATTTCTTCTTGACAATGCAACTCCAACCAACGTGTATGGAAAGGTACAAATGTAAATCTCTCCACCAAGTGAAGCTGCAGTTTACAAAATTAAGAGAGAAGGTCTCTATCCATAATTAAGACAAGGGTATCTGCCCCACAACTGTTCATAAACCAATTAACCGGCCTAGTGAAACTTTGAATCATTTAAAAAACACACACCCATCAAAAGTAAAGTAAATCAAACAGCAGACACTAGCAGTTCCTAAGCAATAAGCATGCTATAGTTTGTGCGAGATACAGTTTAAATTGTAGATGTTTGGTTTAATGGAAGGAGTAATTATTTCAGTTATTTCAACGCCATATAAAATTGTCCTAAGTATTTCATAGAATAATGTTTAAGGTTTGTGTCTTTAGGTGAGCTTTTGATTTCTTGCAAGAAGATTCTAAGCGCTCTCTCCCTCCCTCTCCCCTTCCTCCTTTCTCTCCCTTCCTCCCTCATTTTTGAACTATCCAGAAAATGAATTTATTCCCATGGACAAGATACAGATTATTTGCTGTCACAAAATTCCAGTATGGAATATGGCACAAGCTTCTTTTGTGCGCATGACATAAAGTGATTGCACGTATCTCATGCCAGTTGTCTTTTCTCCCTCCATTCCTCTTCATCCTCTTCACTCTTCCCTTTTTCCTATTCAGAGCATACTGAGGGTCAAGATCATTTTAACTAGTAATGCTAAATGTTCTTAGGTACCCACATAGAAAGTGTAATTCATTTGGTTTTAACACAGAAAACTATAGTGCTTAATATAAATTATACTTGTGTTTTGAACTTTTAGAAAGGAATGTTCACAGTTGAATGCAATCCTTTTCCAGGCTAAAACAAACATCAGAGAAATGTTGATGTGACTAAAACCACATATGTCATTGTGCAAGCAAAGGTTGTCTACAGGGAAGCATTGGTTTATATATTTATAACACTCATACATCCACCAAAAATCTATAATATACAGAATAGCCTGTATAGGAAAGGCTCTGGGGGGCACTATTATAAGGGGATGGATTTCTACCCAAAAAGTTCATCAGTCTGTAGCAGAGGAAGGACAGGTAGATAAACCTCCATGACACAGTCTGCATGTTTCTACCAGAAAAGCATGGCCAGAAGGGTAGGAGGAGGCAGAGGGAGCAAGAACCTTCAGGAGGGCACCCTGGCTAGTGGGAGAGAACCAGGTGGCAATTTCAGTTTCGCACTGGATGTGTGATCTCGTAAGTTTCTTATACTTAGTCCTGAGCATCAGTTTTCTCTCCTTAAAACAGATAACTATTTTGTAAGACTACTTTAGAATTAAAAGAACAGTTCTCTTCAGAAAGAGAATAGGTTAATAATAATGCAATAACCATAAAATAATAGTTCTCAGTCCTTTCTACACAGTAGAATCACTCAGATAACTTAGAACTACCTACACCAGGGTGCATACATATTCCACCGTAACTGATACGAGATACAGCTCTAGCGATTGCAACTGCAGTCAGGTACCAGGTAGCTGTAGATCCCAGGTGAAGCATGTGGAGTTTATTGGGTAGGCAATGAAGAACAAATGAACAGTGGGGTTTCTCTGATTTTGATCCATGCCCCCAATGCAGCCCAGTGTATGCTTGACTTGCTCCATAATTTCAATCACTTTATTTATATATGTATTTATTTATTTTGGAAATATTTTGCTCAGGTACCCAGGCTGGCCTTTAGCCCCAGGCCCAAGTGATATTACTGTCTCAGCATCCCAAGTAGGTGCACCTACAGGTATGCACCACTGTACTTAGCTCCTTTTTTTTTTTTTTCTTTTTTTTTGTCTTTTTGAGTCAGGGTCCCACATGTGGTTCAGGCTGGCATTGAACTCATTTTGTAGCCCAAGCTGGCCTCAACTTGCAATGATTCTCCTGCCTCAGTCTCCCGAGTGCTGGGATTATAGGCACGTGCTACCATGCCCAGTTCCTGGCTCCATTTGTATTCTTAACCTCAGAATCACGTTAGAGGCATGTCTTGGACTCCCTGTCTTACTCCCACTGTAAATAAGATACTGTACAGGCTTTATCTGGGTTTTAAATTTGTTCTTCCAAAGAGTGGACTCAAGTTATAGGTTAAAGTGAAAAATAGAAATTATCTTAAGCATTTGTTAAGGCAAATTCCCTGGCTTGTCTCCTAGAGATTTTGATTCCTGATTCCAGACATCTGGAATAGGGCTGCAGTCTTTGTGTTCAGCGAGGACCCAGGTGATTCATAGAATCAGACAAGTCTGAAAACATAGTGCTCAGTGATTGATTGCAGTGCCCTTTCCAATTACCCTGCTAGTGCTTTCAATATTTAAGACACTAATTAACCTGAATAATAATTCATTGGAAAACTCTATGCTTCTTGCATCTCTCTCCTCTTCTAATTTGGGAAAACATAGTAATAGTAAACTGTGAGGACTACTATGACTATTGTAATGTAATAAAGTAATAGTATAAAGAAATTCTGGCAAAAATATAGTCCTGTTTAAACAAATGATTTAATTGACGAAAATTGGACAGTCATTTTCTGATCAGCCCAGCTGAACTTGAAAAGCAGGAAGAATTAGAGGTGTATTTTATCTTTCTCTCTCATCTCTCTCTCTGTGTATCTCTTATTTCTCCCTTATCAACCCTCTCAGTGGAGGCCCAGAGACAGCGATTACAGGCTGAGTTTAAAGTCAGAAGTAGATGCTGGCCATCACTGTCAACCAACTTCCCAAGTGGACTTGTGAAACACTAGTGACAGCTCTACAACTGTTGTAGTCAGGGTTTGCAAGGGAATAGATTTAATACAGGACACATAATTTATAGGATTATTTTCTAATAATCACCCAAAAAGTCAAATGTAAAAGAGTGTAGGAGATCTGTCCATACACTAGAGACTCAAAGAATCCAGCAGTCCCCTACACAAGTCCAGCTGAAGATTTAGAGCCCATGGCAATGTCCTCCATGAGTCCAACTGGAGGCCTAGAGCCCTTGACAATGTCTCATGCAAGTCTGTGTCACGGATATGCACTGGGAAGACCCAAAGGTTAGTGGTGGAAGCTAGAAGGTCTGTACCAGAGGGATGAAGGATCTGTGCCAGCAGGCTGAGGGATCTGCACTGGAGCCAGGAAGCAATGCTCAAGATAAGGACCAGAGCTCTCCCGAAAAGAACCACAGCCATCCTCACTGACATTGAAGTCCTGAGCTTCTCCTATGATGCAAACAGCCGAGTTCATATCAGGAAAACCAGCATCACACACTTCTCCACTAGAATCAACTGCCTCCCATCTTCCCCTCCAGTTCTCCTTTTATGCTGTTGGCAACAGTCCTCAGGTGGGCCTTCCACACCCAGGACCGTGCTGATTGAGTTCAGCTGCATGTCACAAGCTGACTATTAGTGAATCCACCACAACAACTGTGCTCAGCTTTCCAGAAAGCCTCAGGTCACTTAGAGACCTGTCCTCCTCTGAAAACACAGGTAGTCTTTGTTGTTCTTCCTGTTGTACAGAGTTATGGGAACAAAAGCATGAGAAAAAACTTTGCAAATTGACATTTTTCATCAATATGACACTATTTATTATTTATAGTATTACTAGATTTTAGTAGTATTCAACATCTAAAGTATTTAACATTCAATCATCTATTCAATATGTAAGTTCAATATCTACTACTTGGATATTCAATATCTAAGTCCTAACATCTTGCTTAAAATGTGTAGACCCATACACACAATATTACCTCCTAACCAGAGTTTGAAAACATAAATTTAAGCTTTTGTAAATCAGGAATGAGTGTTATATACTTTAAGTCCAATTAAGTGTATTAGTAGATCTAACAGCAGCTTTGAAAGCAAGCATATTAAGCCACACTTTCTTGTGCTCTAACTCAAAAAACAAATTATGCTGGTTTCAAAAGTTTAAAAATAGAATGTATTAGTTTTATTGTACTATATCTAGAGAAAAGTTAAAGATTATTATTATTCTATTGCTAAAAGCTACACTGAGGATGGAAACTTTTATTCTTGTAATAGTTCTAAATCTGGGAGAATTTTTATATGGAAAACAGCTATGCAATGCCTCCCAAAGGCCAGGATGTAGTAATTCCCATTTGTCTTCACCTGGCTTCCATACGCTTTTCCTATCGGAAAGTCATCATAATCACTACAGTGACCTGATCACAGAAACACGGTGCAATAAGCACTTTAGTGATGAGACTGGAGACCTGAGACACATGAGAATTTATTCTTTCAGCAATTTTATTTAAATGAATTTTGACCTCCCTAAGAATCGTAATGTTAAATAAAATAGATGGCTAGAATAAGCAAATAGAGGAAAAAGTGAATTAAGGACTGATCTTCAAGAAAAGCGTTAAGAACAATCTAGGTTTCTGGAGCAGTTTGAGATTTAAATAAAGCCCTGTACGTTACTCTTCTCTAACTCCAAACATACAATGATATGTCATTCTAATCTTTCAGCAGTAGGAACTAGCTCTTTCTGTTTTCTGAGTTCTGCTTTAAATGCCCTTTGCATCCATTCTTCAATTTATCACTTTTTAATTCTAAGCACAGGGGTACACATTGTAAAGCATTAAAAATACAGATGCTCCCTGGCTTACACTGGGGTTACATCCCAGGAAGCCCATTATAAGTACACTGAAGATGCATTCAGTACACACAACTTACTGACCACCGTAGCTTAACAACACAGTGCACTGCGGAGCATCGGTTGTTTTCCCTCGTGGTCATCAGACTGTCTCTCACTGAGCTGCCCAGCATCATGAGAGAAAATGTTGCTCTCTCATATGGCTAGCCCAGAAAAAACCCAAATTCAAAGTATAGTTTTAGCTGAACATATGTCAATTGTGTACCATTATAAGTTTGAAAAATTTTAAGTCAAACTATCATAAGTCAGGTACCTTCTATATATATATCATGCATGTCTCTAAGAGCTACCAGTCTGTTTGGGAAGATGAACAATACACAATTCAATAAACATAAAATTATAACTGATTTCATGAAGAAATGGAAGCTTTTGTAAATCAGGAATGAGTGTAATATATCTTAAGTTCAATTAAGTGTATTAGTAGAGCTAAGAGCGGCTTTGAAAGCAAACATATTAAATCGCTATGAAAATGCAGCCCTGGAACCTGGTCCTAAAAGATGAAAAGGAGCCACTAGGTGAAGAGTGGAAGTGTTTCCAGCAGAAATAACAGTACGTGTAGAGCCCCAAAGAGGGCTCAAGGCTGGTCTACTTGAGGAACGAAAAGGAAAGCCGAATGGCTATAGCACCATGGATAAAAAGGAGCAGAACGGCTATAAAACAATGTTAGAGAACCAGGCAGGAAATGTCATGTGAGACCTAGACACAAATAGGTGGGATTTACCCAAAAGTTGGGGGTAGAAATAGTGCTGAAAAGAATCATTGCCTTTAACTATATATTCAAAGTAGTAATGTTTCACATTTCCTATTTCTAAACATTTAAAATATGGAAAACCATATCTTCCCCATATCCTTAAGTATTCTTTTCATCTCTTCCTTCCAAAAAAATTTATGAGAGTTTCCTTGTAGGCATCAAAAAAATTGGATCTTGCTGTTTTCCACAGTTTGACAAAGTTTGACTGTTTTTCAGATGATGTATCTAGACCATTTACATTTAACATAATTACTAGCAGGTTTAATTAAAATCTACCAGCTTGGTAGTTGTTTTCTGTTTATTCCAGCTGCTATTCATTCATGCAGAAGATAGGAAGAATGAATACGGACTTCTCTTGTGTCCATGGTTCTCATGGGTTCTCTACAGCCAGGCTAACCCAAAATGTCATATTTAGCTATTTGCTTTTTTATTTAGCTGAATTACCTCTTAACAGCTACTATGATGGCCCACAACTTCCTTGATGCTCCATTACAGAGGAGCCCATACTCACACCTTGTCTTTCCTTAAAGTCCAGATTTTTTGCCCTGCGACTTCAGCTCTCAAAGAGCACAAGAAAAGTTATGTTTTGTATACAGTCTGGCTTCTTGTTAGTGCAGGAATGACTCCTCCTCCAGATTTTACACCCTAGTTGCCTTAGTTTGGGCTAAGTTTAATCTTAGTTTGGGTTATTATAACGAAGTACAATCAACTAGGTTGTTTATAAGCAAACAAACGAAAACTATTTCTCATAATTTCTAGAAGCTGGAAATTTGAAAATAGGATCTTAGCATGACTAGATCCCAAGGAGGGCCTTCTTCCAAGTTGCAGACAGCTAAGCTCTGGTTGTACCCTCACATGACTGAAAGATAGTAAAGAGCTATCTCTGGGTTCTGGTTATGAGTTACTAAACTCATTCATAAGGGCTCGGGACTCTTGACCTAATTACCTCCTAAAGGCCGACCTGAAAATGCCATCACTTTGAAGGTTAGGATTTTAATATATAAATTGGGGACAGGGTGAGTGGACACAAACATTTTGTCCACTATACCCTTCTTATGTGAAGTTAAAGGTCATACATTATCAGGATGCTAACGCAATTTTAATTTAAATTTGAGTGCTTGCTTCAGCAGCACATATACTAAAATAATTTAGATATGACAGTTGCCTAAATGTAGTAAAATTCTATTCCCAAATGGAGAATTCTGGGAAGCATATAAATAAATAAATAAAATGCCCATCCACTGAGGAATGGATAAAATAATTGTGGTACTTTTATATAATAAATATTACTCAGCTATAAAGAAAGATAAACTCGAGGCTTTTACAGGTAAATGGCCACAACTAGAAACCATACTCATAAGTGAAATAAACCAGACCTCCATGCATAAGCAATACATTGTCTCACTAGTATAAGAACCTGAAACAGTGAATAAAAATTAGGAGGTATGATGGACATTGCGAAGTGAAAGGAAATGCTCAAAAGTAAAGAGCAACTGGGATGAGGGAAAAGAGAAAAGAAAGAAGGGGAAATTATGTATATATGTATATAGAGAATAGCTAGCATAGTTGTACTACTGACTTCTATTGCTTTACGGAAAGGAACAGTTAATGATTACTTATTTGATCAATCTTGTATGTCTCTGTTTTCCTGAGAAACCACTTTGAAGATATCAATATATAATACAACCATTGTTAATTTCCTACTATTTTGTCTGTAATTCAGTATTGCTTGTACTGTTCTTATGCTATTTTGTAGATGGATATCTGTTTGTTAAAAATAAATAAATACATAACTTGAAGATTATTTCTGGTGCTTTTTTTTTTTGTTTTTTGTTTTTCTTCCGGTACCAGGAATCAAACTCATGACCTTGCGCTTCCAGGCAGGCACTGTGCCACTGAGCTAAATCCCCAGCCCCATAGATTATTTCTTTAAAACAAAGAAAATATGATTCAGAAAGAGGGTTTTAAAAGGAATGGAAGAAAAGGAAGATTTTTTTAAAAGACAGTAGAAGATACAATGGTATATGAAATATGGTGAGAAACAAAATGATTTAACAAGATGGGAAAATTAGCACAATTGCTAAATTAGGAGTGATTTTGTTCGGTTTAAGGTTTCCTGCCTAATGGACTGTTACAAGTAGTACCAGGATAAAATAAAAAAATATGGGCCACAAGACTCAAGATGTTGCAAAGTGCTGGTTTTTAAACAGTGTCCTGATTTCTTCCAGATTACTCCAGGAAGCAAGGCGGCAGCTGCCCACCTGTGTCCTGGGGATGTCATCCTGGCTATTGATGGCTTTGGCACAGAGTCCATGACTCATGCTGATGCACAGGACAGGATTAAAGCAGCCGCACACCAGCTGTGCCTCAAAATCGACAGGTGCTCCTTCATGATGGTTAAATTTGATTTGTTTTGCAAGAGAACCTGAGCCAGAACTGCATACAACTGGTTTCATCCTCCTAGTGTGAGTGAGTGAGACAGGGCCTAGAATTCTTGCTGGCTTTTATATATTGATACACTTTATTCTTTGCTACAGCCAGTCAATCTAGTAGTTCTGGGCAAATCTTTGAGAAAGAATTCTCTGGAGTGTCAAAATAGTGAAAGAGGCCCAGTGAATTTTTTTCTTTCTCTACCAATTCAGTTAATTGACTATGAAAATAGTCATCAGCTATGTAAACACAGAATATGATTAGCCATTCTGAGGTTCTCACTGTGGTAAAGAATGGAATGAAATGCAAAGATGTTCCTAAAAGAATCTCTTCACTTAACCAAATGTGATCATGTTAGAATTGGTTGCTAATTTCCTGTTTGTCATTGGCTGTTTTGTACAGAATTCAGCCCATAGTATCACAAGGTATGAGAATGCATGTGCGTGAAATGTAATAGCTACTGAGACATTTCTGATGGAAAAAAAAAAAAAGAAATTTAACCCAATTTCATGTCATCAAAGCCCTGATCTAAAACCAAATCATGAAAATGACGATTTGGTTACAGTGGTTGTTTGCATGTTTATGCTGTTGCTACTGTATTTACCATCTCTGTTGTGGACAATCCACTGATGGTGTGGGGTGAAACAGTCTTTTCTTATTTATGTGTAATCTGTGCTTCTCCCAAGCACATAGTCCCTCAGGAGCCACAGCGTCCCAGACAGATGCAAGGAAAATGTTAGGCAAAGCGCAGTTCCTCCAGCCAGCAGCGATATGCCCTCGGCCAGTCCCTCCATGTCATCTCTGGTGGCCCGGGTACTATAAGAGGGAAGAAGGGGAAGCCTAGGAGTTTGCGTCCTAGTACCTGAAGGGTGATCTTCCAGAATCTCCCTCTTCTGCGCTATTTATCACATACATGGAGGCCTACTTTCTCCAGAAACTGCCCAGTGTATTCTGGTTAGTCTTGATGCATTCTAGATTCCCTAAAAGGATATTAAACAAGTAAGAATAATTGGATGGGAAAACGCAGAATAATAAGCAAAAAATAATCCCTTCTGTTTAAATTAGTAAGGCTTCCTAGTACTTTCACAAACATACTGGGAAATTAAAGTACACTACATGTGGAAGTACCGGTGGAATTTAGAGTTTACGAACTTTATTTTATTTACAGGGCAGAAACTCGCTTATGGTCTCCACAGGTTTCCGAAGATGGGAAGGCTCATCCTTTCAAAATCAACTTAGAGGCAGAACCACAGGTATGAACTCTTGAGTAAATCATAACCACATTGTATTTCCTTTTCCTTTATGGAGAGGCTTCCAAAAGGACGAAGTTGCAAACATAAAAATTGGAGCAAGTCACTTGATGAAGCGGTGGTCTGTCTGTACTCTGAGATTAATTTATATGATTCGTGTTTTCTTACACTGAGAAAAAATAGAAGTATGCCTAAGGGACCATCTTGTTAAAAGACAAGAATGTGCACATCAAGAAGAATTTAGCTAAATCTACAGAGTCCGCTAGCTTTTCCCATTTCTTACAGTGGACTTCTGCCAGATGGCTATGAGGTAATCTAAAAAGTCAAAGTTGTTAAAACAAAACAAAACAAAAAATAAGCTCACCCATTTAAAACAGGTGTTTCTAATCTAACAGTTACTGTGAACCTTGATACTTCAAAGTCTTCACCCATATCTTAGTTTACATCCTTTAGTTCTCGATTCTGGCATTCTATAATGAAATTTACCTTACAAAACAGATTTGTATTATGTTATCATGAGATATTCTGCCTGTGCAGCTGAATTACAGCAGATAAAGGATTTTCCCTTGCGGCAACTCAAACCCATGAATTAATTAATCTAATAATCTGATGCTTATCTGACCAAGTCTATATTCAAAAAGTCTAAAAGAGTCAAATCAAGCCTCACTGTGATAGACTGAAAAATCTAATTAAAAACAGAGCTTTAGAAACTCTCCTTAGAGGTACAGATGTGAATTTAATATCCCTTTTGAAACCAGTTTTCCTATTAGGGGATTAGATATTTCCACTGAATAGTTTTTCTACATATTTTAAAAAGATGACCTGAAAACATTTGCAATTCATGCTTTGGCACTGCTCCTGCTTTCAGGATCAATTCCTGAACTTGTCCTTCTTGCCTTCTGCTTGTCTCTGTAAACCTCTACATTTTTAATAGGTTACGTAGATGTAGAATAACATAAGTACAAGTATTTAACAGGGATTCTCAAAGATTTAGGTAACATTAACAAGCAAAAAACTTGGTACACTGAGTTGTTTACACAGATATTCATAGACCTCATTAATGAGGTACCCTCTACTCCAAGTTGAAAGCATGGCCTCTGTGGACATAGAGGTAAGAAGCTGCATATGTAATAAGGCTTCCTATCCTTGTTGCCGTGTATTAGAATGAGGGCGTCCTTACTCACTACTATTATATCATAACTGGGCTTCTTTCCTTATTACTATTACATGGGTCATTACAAATTACATTGGATCAAAGCTGTATTTTCAGTTAAAATACAGTCATCCCAGAAGAAGCATGTTGGGTCATCTTCAAAGGGCATGAGTGTAGGGTTCTTGTAATAGACTTTTGATGGGAGGGAAGGTACAGACTGAACCTAAAACAATACAAGGCGCAAAGGGAGGATCAAACGGGCCCCAGAGGGGGTGAGCAAGACAAAGAGCGTTCATGAAGTCAGGAACCACGTGTCAGCTCTTTCTCCTTTGCCTCTCTCACACTTAACTCATTGTAGACACTCAAGGAAAGAATCTGGAGGCTCGAAAGATGGGAGTGAATTCTCCAACATTGGCCAGAACCAGTCTGGGAATCAGTTCTCAAAAACTGTTCTGCCCTCCCGTCCAGTTGTTGGACTACCACAATGACCTTGAAGTTGAGCGGGAGGTTTAGGTCAGGTAACAAGCAGATGGTCTAATGAACGGGATGGATATAAGGTTGAGATCCCTTCCTGGAAATGATTAGGACCAGAAGTGCTTTGGTTCTCAAATTTGTTTTTATTTTTGAATATTTGCATATATGTTAATGAGAGATGTTGAAAATGGGACTGAATTCTAAACATGAAATTAATTTTTTAGATATATCTCATAGCCTCATAGTAATGTTACCCAGTAGTTTAATGCACCTATATTTTAAGTGCAACTCATCTCTTGAGGTTGGGTATACAATTCTCCACTTTTGGCATCAGTGTTCAAAAAGTTTGATTGCTCAAACAGTTCGCATCTTGAGACATTTCAAATTTCAGATTTGGGGATTAAGAATATTTAATCTATAAACATAGTGGTTTGTGATCTGAAAACTTACGGTGGCTCATTCTGGCATAGTAGGTGGCTTAGTGAATACTAACGCCTCTAATCAACATTTGGAAGATCGAAAGAAAGTCTCTCAAGGCAAAGCTATCACTCGTGTGTATCCCTTTGTCCTTGTATATCATTTGTATAAAACCTTCCTTCTCCCTCTTACACGCATCAGTTCATCACTTAGAAGCAACGCAAGACAAAAAGAGACTCTCTGGTGCTTTAAAAAAAAAAAAGGTAAAAGTAAATGTCTCTTATGCATGCATTTATTGACTACCTAAATTCTTGCAATGTGCAGAACAAATTGTATGGAATTCTGCATTTCTTCATCTATATACAGCACACATACAAAACTGTGCTGCACCCTTTTGCAAATTATTTTTCCATTCAAAATTTGAAATCCCATTTCATCAATATGAGATGTAAAGTATGGGACCAACAAGACAGATTTGATCAAAGTACCAAACCCCAGTGATGCTTAATCACGGCTGTGTCTCCCACCCTGGCCCGTCTGTAACTCAGAAAGTATTTATGAAGCTCGTGATGGTCTTAGGCAGTGATAAGAGCCTGTAAAGACAGGCTAACATCCTCAGTAATTGGAGGTTAAATGCAGTTCCTAAGTTGGACCTCTAGAGGAGGCCTCTTTTGCACATCAGTGGGCATTGATTTATAGCTATGGTTATTTTAAGAATTGGATTCTAAGGCTTAGTCCTCATTTTTAAATACTCTAATCTTTTGTCAATCGTATATTAGCCCATATGTCCTGGATTTGAGAGTTAAAAATATGAATATTTATGATACTATAAAAGGGTGAAGATTAGTTTAAGGGCTATAGCAATCAGAAGGAGCCTTTGAAAATTCCATTCTTTTGGGTCATGACTAATTCTTACTGGAATCTCCTTCATGAGACCAGTGTGTAATGGGCTTCAAGATAAGAGCAAATTCAATACTTCTAACGGACAGAATACTCTGTACTCCTCATGAGACTCTTGGGCCAGATTTTTGTATGACTAGTTCACAAAACTTGGTACTTCAGGGCAAACATTCTTTGTACAAAATAGCTAAATTTCAGTGGATCCTTTGTTATCTGAAAATCTTATGACATGAACTACAAAAAAATGTAGTGACAAAGATCGCACAGTAAATTTAACCTATAAACTGAGACTGGAGAACAGCTAAGTTATGATTACTTTTTAAATAACACAAAGCCATATATATTTTTTTTAAAATCCTAATGAGAACTCTGTAAATAGAGAAACTTTCTGGATAACAAAGGTGTGTCAGTGTAAGCAACAGATGCCATTAATATATGACGCTTTAAAATGTCATCGTAGGTAATTAGTAAAATGCATGAGTGTTACTTGAGTTCTTGTGTCTCATCTAAAGTCAGATTTTCATTTGTAAGTATTATGACTTTTGCTTTCAGAATAAAATACTTTTTCACTTAAAATTAAACTGATTTAAAACTAAAAACTTTTTATTTTAAAGAAAAAAATAAACAATAAAACAACGATATAAAATTTCAAAACAAGAGTAACAATGATTAGTACATTGCATATTGTCATCTTCAAAGTATAAAACTAAAAACTTAAACTATTTAAAAGTAATTATCTCTTTATTGAAAATACAACATCCTACCATATAAATCTAGCCATATGTAAAATATTAATCTATATATTTCTGAATTTTTTCCCCTATGTATAGATTCAGGCTTGGGGATTTTAATCTTACACAGTTATAGTAATAATTGATATAAAGTTTTAATATATAGATTTTTTTTCATTTTACCATATTATCACTAAGCATTTAAATTTTGATTTTATGAACTTAGACTTGAATCTTAGACTTAAAAAGGACCTTATTTAGATCAACTCCAAACAGTGGAAAAAATTCCTTCTATAGAATCCTGGACACTGTTTTAGTGAGTATGTGCTTTTTCTACATAAGGTATTGTTCTAGACAGAAGGTATGTTGCTAGCCCTTCTTCAAAGCTTACATTCTCAAGCAAACCACTACCCTCAATTTTGTTTAACGTTAATTGAACAACTCAAAATACAATGTACCTCTTTCAGTAGAAAAGATGCTTTTCAGAAACAGTTTATTTCTAAGCAAGAAAGCTGTTATCATTTTCACATAAAAAACTGCATCCTTGTAATAGAAAAGTTGATAACTCCAGTGTACTTACAAACCCAGTCATAGTTTATTTTCATAAGATTACCTTAATCTGTAATGTTCTGATAACTCAAAAGCAACCAACAGAAAATAAACTTTTATAATCACCATTTCCCCAAACTCCACCCACTGAGATATGGGAGACAGTTGAAGTGGAGCCCTGGAGAAAGGTGACTTCAAGGGTGACTTTATTTTTCATCTAAGGAATTAATGCAATGAAGAAATCATTGTTTATCAATTCCAAAGATGATAAAACAAAAAGCATTCCTCCATTGTGGCTTGATCCAATATATACTCACTTCACATAGTTTTTTTTTTTTATTATTTCCCTACCATTGGTATATGAAAAAAATATAAGTAATAGGGAAATAAAAACAAACTATGAGTCAAACATACTTTTTCTGATTGAAATGGTAAGAACTTGAGTCTTTATCTCAAATTGAGTCTTGAGTTTTTCGCCAAGTAAGAAATTGAAGGTGAAGGTCTTTGAGTGCTGTCATTGCTGCAGTCATTTCAAGGACTTGGGAGGCCAGCGTTAAGAGCTGCATTCTCGCTGGCAAGTGGAAGGTCATGAGTTTGATTCCTGGTACCAGAAAAAAAAACAAGAAAAAAAATTTTTAAAAAAGAGCTGCATTCTCTCAGTGTCAAGGGGTTTCTGTCAAGTTATGTAGCTTTTACTCTGGCAGCTGTACCATTTCATCAATGTAAAATATTATTCCTTAATATAAGCTTCTAGCATTGAAAAATATTTTTTAATTGTTATTTTGAATGATCACTTTTTGAATTCCTAAGAGATAAGACAAAACCATATTTTCCTGGGTAGAATAAACACAAGAGCTGGACTGTATTAACTGCTATATAAAATTTTTACTGGTATTTTCTGTTACTTTTGATTTTCCAAACAAAATTTAAAAGGAATTAAAGTAGAGCAGTAAACATTTGACTGGTTTTGTTCTTTTGATTCTGTTTGACTATCAGCAGTGATATAATGCTTGGACAGAATGCCGCCTCCTCGTGCCATGCTTAAATTTCTTGTTTACTTTTGCTGTATACACTCCATTGTACGTCAGGGAATGACTCTGGAATCCAATAAACTAATGCTTTGCAAAGCTTACATAAAAATGTTTGAATGCTGTATCAGAAAGATGTCCTTTATGCCCTAAACAGAAAGTGGAGGGATTTTCTTTTAACAAATTATACAGCTTTGACCTTTGCAGTGTATGTAACCAAAACTGAAAATGGCAAAAAAAAAAAAAAAAACAAGGTTGGAACTGATTAATTTGTGTGTTGCTATTTAGAAATACCACTAGATATTGTGAAACACAAACATTGTCAGAGAAGATGACTCACTTACAGGACAACACCATCCACTTTGATGCATCATTTTAAGGCTAAGAAAAAATAAAAACAGCAATTTTTTCCAATAAAGCCATCATATTATTTTAACAAACTATTTTAAATTTAATTCTTTTTATCAAGATTTTTAAGGCACCTCATTACTTTGTTTTCTTCCTTTTTTTTAAAGAAGCTGAATTCCACAAAGCTTGAGCAGTTCAATCCTACCTGATTCACTTTTTAATTAGCCTGAAAGATACACAGTCCACCAAAACAAAATTAGGCAGTTAGCCTTCTGTCTGTTTCATGTCAAAAAGAATTACAAAAGCTTGACTCATGACCACTGATATTACTTAAAATAATTTCCACTTCACTTTTTTCATGCCATAATAATCATGGCTAATTATAATGGTTACTCATAAAACACAGCTAATTCAAGTTCATTATTAGATCAGTGAAAACAATCAGATTGGGCCACTATGTAAATGTTTGGCTGCATACATTTTTACATGTTCTGAAATTCAAAGCTAGAGCATTTCTAAAGCTACACTTGGTTGTTTTGTCATTCTGCAGCCAGTCAGCCAGCTCCTTAGCAGTGAGCCATTACTATAGCGGGAAAAATTCAAATGAATAAGATACCAATCAACTTGATCACACTGTGGACTCATGAGTTAAACTGTACTCCACTCAAACTTTCTTCTCAGCTTCGCAAGACTGTTAACACACATTGTCCCAGGTTGACAGTGCTCTTGATCACATCACTGATGCTCAGATACCAAGATTTGGGGTAGCTGGAGAAAAGACTCAATAGGCTCGTATTTGATCTGCACCAATATTACCCCGTCATAACTACTTACAGAAAACAGACTGCACCATAGGCAAGAAAGATGAACGAGGGGATATATGTAAGGACACCCTGCTCCAGAGAAGCAAAAACAAAGCATTTTTCAGCCTGGACCTTTACAGAAAGTTGCTCACGTTCTCAGGCACGAGAAACTCTAAGAAAAACAGGTCCTGCCTCTAAGAAAAGGAGTCTCTTTTCTTATTTATTCCTCCTCCTCCTCCTCTATTTCTTTATTCCTCTCTTCCTCCTTTTTCTCCTTCACCTCCCTCTTCTACTTCTCTTCTTTACAGTCTCTTCTCTAACAGAAACGCAGCATCCCACAACTCAACTCACCTGTAATGACAAGAAGGAAAAACATGATGTCGACACAAATATTGCAGGGTTATAATTGGAGAAAATCTTCTCTTCCCAGTAACATCTCAAATAATCACACATATGTGTACTATTTCTAATCTGTTTGCAACAGTGGTAGCACACGTACAGAAGTCCAGGAAGGTGGTGTGAATATGGGGATGAACGTGCTGTTAAAGGATTAATTGTGCTGCTTTTGCCGGTTAGATTCAGAAGAGTCAGCTCGTGTGCACTGTAGCATTCTCCACTGGTGCTGTGTGTTTATGTGTTGCTTAGAAGACCAGAAACAAACAAAAAAAAAGGTTAATGCTTATATAAAATTATACATGTATTCAAAACTGAAAAACACTACTTTTACACTTAAAATAATAGTACAGAGTTTTAGATCATTCAGGCATGTTTCAAACTCAAGGTTTGAGACTCTGATGTGTGGTCCTATTGCTAAAGTAGAAATTCCTTGGAATCACACACATTGTGTGTCTCTGACTTACTGACTTACTCCTCCTAGAAATAAGTAAAATAAAAATTCTTTAACCACACAATATGAAATCATCAGAAGGCAAAGTGTTTTTACATGTCATTCCTACATTCATAATTTTATTAATCAAAAATTAACATGATGCCTACCTTGAACTCTTTTCTAAGTACTTTTTTCTCTGTTTTTTCCCTCTTTTTTTTTTGGTTTTGTTTTTTATTTTTGAGACAGAATCTTAATATGTAACCCAGACTCGGCTAGAACTCACAATTCTGCTGCCTCAGCCTCCTAAGTGCTGGGATTACTGTTGTGGGTACTTTCTGAAAACAGAAATTTTACCTAGGTTAGTTAAAAAATTCTATATACTTATTTATAAATGCTCATTCTCCTTCTGTTTGAAGAAATAGCAGAAATTTTATAAATTTTTTTCTGCTCCTTAATAGAAAACATATGTAAGTTCTACCTGAAAAAATTCTAAGTGTAATAATTTTTTTCTGAGCCATAAATCTCATTTCTGACACAAATTTTCAATACTCAAGTGAGTCATTAGAATTTCTTAAAATTACTAGATGAAGTCAATGGGGGGCAGACAAGAGATACAATGTGTGAACCCTACTGGAATTTTTTTTTTTTTTTTTTTTTTTTTTGGTTTTTCTCCGGTACCGGGAACCGAACTCACGACCTTGCGCTTGCCAGGCAGGCGCTTTTTGCCGCTGAGCTAAATCCCCAGCCCCTGGAATATTTTAAATAAGCTCAATTCCTTTGCATCATAGCATTTGGTAGATGAATAAAGCTTATGTGAATTTCAGAGAGAGTGGTAGAAAGAATTATCCCTAACTCTTCCCTTAATCTTGCCTTTAACGTGGTGTTGGGGTAAAGATGCCTTTATTAACAATAGCAGTGCCGCTAGTTCTGCTCTTTAACGGCGTGTGCACTCTGTGGCTGTGTGTATTTTGTCTGCCATTGTACAGGAATTCAAACCCATTGGTACCGCACACAACAGAAGGGCCCAGCCTTTTGTTGCCGCAGCAAACATTGATGACAAAAGACAGGTAGTGAGCGCTTCCTATAACTCACCAATTGGGCTCTATTCAACTAGCAATATTCAAGACGCGCTTCACGGACAGCTGCGGGGTCTCCTTCCTAGCTCACCTCAAAAGTAAGTATTGGACTCTGGGTTCTGCCCAGTGTGTTCTTGATGGTGATAGAATGGTTTCTTTTCCTTTCAGAAGTCCAGCTCTTGTTGTTTTCTTTTTATTTTCCTGAAGGCACTATTAGATTTTTATTTTTAAAGACGAGCACCTAGAACATGCTAGTTCTAGTTGTTCTGCAGCCTGATCCGCCACTTCCTGAGCATTTAGATAAAAAGAAAAAATCACTCTAGTTCCGTTATCACCCTTCTTAGTCATGTCAATAGTTAATGGTAAATAATTCTCTCTGTACAATTATCATTCATTTAACTTTGTTGTAAAATATTGCTTTTCCACTGAGGGACTTCTTTAACCCTTTGTTTTCGCAGGATGTGAACTACTTTGAACACAAGCACAATATTCGGCCCAAACCTTTCATAATCCCAGGCCGAAGCAGGTCATAAACCCTGAGATTGTGAAGTTTGATGTGCATGCTCCTTTAATCAATTCCTACTAATCACCAAGAAAAGTAACTTTTAGGTGTTTGGAATGCACTTTGACACTGTGAGGCTTATTTCAAAAGCAAAAAGAAGCAAATGCACTTAGCAGAGAACAGGGCCAAATCACCTCCATTTCTGAGAGTAAATAGAGACAAAATTACAGAGCTGTGAAACTGTGTGCAGTGACCATGTGTATTTCTAACTAGTACCCTGCTGTTGTGGAGATTCTATCCAGAACACAGTGATCATTGAATCAGGCAGATATGCTCCAACCCAGGTCAGGAAAGCCCTTCCAACAGGGACAGAAATGGAAACCAAATTCAGTCAGGCATAAGGAAGGCCACGGGGCACACGTGAGAAAGCTGGTGTTCTTTATGTATTCGACACTCTAGTCATCCCACTTCAGTACCTGCTTCTCATCAGACTATCAAATCCCGTTAACTCTAGCCATTACATAAAAATAAATTTTCATTTTTATGGATCCTTGCAAATAAAAGAGGCCTCCTTGTAAAGAAACTTTTTCACTTGATTGAAAATAAGTATAAAATAACAGTTAGGAAGGAAGCAAGTATACTGGTTACCCCAATGGACAAAGCTATAAAATTGTAATTCTAATGAACCAAGTCTGGTTTCTTGTCTATCAACCAGATAAAATGACTATTTCTAGATGATCTTTTTCATATATCTCTAGAAATTTAACCTCAATTTACAGAATAAGAAATTACAGTAATGCCCTGTACTGCTACACTGGGCAATAGCAACTTCAGAAAACCTCAAACCCATTGCTTTGATTTCCACTGAGTTAGCCTAGAAAAAGGAAGTTTGATCCTACCAGATTAGGAACAGTGGGTAATAAATTATATCCAGTTCCAAACTCGTGGCCAACAGCAGGCTAATTTTACAAGCTTGTTTTATTTAACACTATTGTTTAATTTTTTAAATTTACTTGTCTTTAGATGGGGCTTATAAATGGCCATGACACATAAGTGTAGCTGCTGGCCCGTTTCCACATGTGTGTGACTCTCCCTCCCCTCAGACACCTAAGCTTATGACTCCAGCTGTGGGTCACTTGAGTCATCACTTGATACATGCTTTCCTTGTGCAGACTTTTCAGGAAGCTAGAGTAGACCTAAAAGATTGTCTCAAATTAAGCCAGGCAGTTTTTGTGATATCAGACCCAGAAGGAGCCCTGGAATGGAAGAACATTCCATTTCTCCTCCATTCCAGTGGAAGAGAACATTGCCTGGAAGGGAGTGACACCCCATGCCACCCCTGCCCTAGAATGTAAGCTCAGTGACTGCAGGCTCCTTGTCTGACTGGTTCCACATTCCCCACACCTAGAAACGAGGCCAGGAAAGAGGAATAAATACTTAATAAACGTGCACTGGGACAAAATCCTAGATGTACCAAGTAATATTTCCTCGGTGTATGGTGAGAAGGGCTGGGAGTTACTGTCCCTCCCTCGTCCTTGCAACTCTGCACCAACCTCTTTACTTCCTTTTGTTCATTCTCTTGCTCCCATTCTGTGTTCCTCTGCGTCTTTTCCCTTTTTTTTTAGTTTGAGGTGCTTCCCTGAACTATCACAACTTCAATAACATAATAATGTCACATTAAATATTAAAGGGCTATTTTACTCTTGAGCAAAATTCCTTTTCAGACAGGCATAGTGGCGCACATCTGTAATCCCAGCACTTGGGAGGCTGAGGCAGGAGGATTGCTGTGAGTCTGAAGCCAGCCTGAACTGCATAGCAAAACCCTGTCTCAAACACACAAACACACACACACACACACACACAAAACGTTCCCAAAGAAGCATCATAAAATTATTAGTATACTTGCATTCTTTTGAGTTTAACATGACTACAAATCCATTAACTCCCATCCATAAGACTTCAGGGTGCTTGAATAAAGGCATGCATTAGAGAAATATGTATCCTGCCTTTGTTAAACACATTTAATTTGATAAAAATTCAGAGAAATAGAAACCTATGTCTATAATTCTTTCTTTTATGTTTTCATTTTAACTTAAAAGTGTGATAAGGACAAGTCACTCACAACTTTGTCATTTAAAGGCATCTTTTTTACAAAGCTGAATTTGTAAGAGAGGAGGAAGGGAAAGAGGAATGAAAGGATTTGCTTTAAAAAAAAAAAAGATGCCAGTGCACTAATCCTAAAGAATCACAAAGCTTCTCCAATCCTTCCTTTCTTTCTGCGCCCTCATACTATTTGCTCTAGTTTCTGAACTTCTTACTCTCTCAGAATGATTCTTCATCAAGGGAGAATCTGGAAAGGCTACATGCAAACTACTACAGAATTATTAATGGACAACTTGTTTAATCAGAAGTAAATTGAAATACTGAATTTGTACTGTGTTAATCTCCCTGATATTTTGCTACTCGCCCTGGCTTCCATCACAACTGAAGCATTCTTTTTATGGGTAAATTTTTAAAGCTGAGGCTATAACTAAAAATTTATACAAGCCATTAAAGATCCAAATACTGAAATACAATCCCTGTGTGACTTTTTGGAGTTCTATCTAGAAGTATACCCTAAAAAGTCTGTAAACACCTCCAGAGAAGTCAGTTCTCTGTTGAATGATTCTGGGCATGAAGTAATTGAGTGCATCACCAGCTTTACAAGTGGTCTTTCTAAATTGCTGAGTCCACCTCAGAAAATCTCATTATTTCCTATATTTCTAAGTCATAGGAACAGATCGTGGTGACCTGTAGTGATAACCACTGTGACTGGAGTCCAGGAAGACTATATTATTTATAAAAGATCAAGAGATCATGTCAAATTGTCCCAGAATTTTATAAAAGGTCATTCTTGTTGGCTTAGGGTATATTTTCCATCCTCTAAATAGACATGAGCCACTATATAGAATGGTAAAGGAACGAGGAAATAGAATATACAGCTCTTGCTTAACAGACATGCTGGTAGACAAGAATACTAATAACAGAAAATGACTACGAAGCACAGTCACAAAATAAGGCATTTCTGTAAGTTCTAGAGTGATGCTGGTATCCATCTGCCTGGTAATGAGATCAGAGTAATTCTAAATGGTGGTTGAATTTGTTCACTATTTTGAGCTCAGAGTGTCCTAAGATGTAATTCAGTATTTCAACTCCCTAAAATTCAATTTAATAGGCTTCATTACAGTTAGATCAGATCAACATTCTCCGGACTAAAGTGTACTACATCTAAAAATTAACTTCTGTGCTTTTACTAGATGAAGTCAGTTGGAGAGCCAAGTTAATGTTGAGCCTCCAAAAATGGTGAATAAGGTCACTTGGCAGTGTGTCATGTCATTTAACCAGTGCACAGATTGAGTTTCAAACAGATTCTCAACAGCCAGTAAATAAAAGAGCAAGTCCCTTATTCAGGCTGTGTAGGCAAATGAAATGGGTAACACAAAAGTTTTTTTTTAATGTTTTAAATCCATTTAGAAACAGAAGCTGTACAAACTAATCAGGCTGCAACACTGATAAATTAAAAAGATACAAAACACCACTGCCCGCTATTTTTCTCAGTTTTGCTGTCTGTGGGACTGAGGTTAACATTAGTAGCCTTAGAGAGTAAATGCTAAGTTGGGTCAGGCTTGAGAGAATATTGACTCTGAGGTAAACACATCATCTAGATCTACTCTCTGTCTTAAGTGTACAGTAATACTAACTAGCAGGCATGATAGAGATTTACAGTAATATTAATATTTCTTTTTGCTTTGTTTTAAATGACTGCTTTTTAAAAATCTCTTAGCATATTCCATTTTCTTGCAAAATGTATCTCTCATGCTGCACTTAAAATGCATGTAGCAGGCTGAGGTGTAGCTCAGAAATAGAGCAAGTGCTTAGAATGCATGAGGATATGGGGTCAATCCTTAGCATAAATAAATAAGTACAAATAAATATCTGCACTTGTGACTAGCTTCCTATCCAGTTTCATATAGAATATGAAATCTCCTTAGTTCTTAAATTTGCATGACTGGCCTTTTTGATATTTTAATAAATCCTTACAACTAATTATTTTAAAGAAAATGAGAAATACGCATGGAAATATATGTGTGCTCCAACAAATTTACATGAAATACCTATAGAAAAGGAAATATAGCTTAGCCTGATGGTAGCATCCAAATAGCCTGAGATTACCTTTTTTGCTCTCTAATCATTACTTTCAAGGTAACAAGTATTTATTGACTGTTTCTAGATCTTATCATAAGCTACACAACAGTTTTTTGAAATAAAAGAATAAACATAAAAATAGGGAAGCCATAGCATAAAGTATTTTCAAAATAGCCTTAAAATATAATCTTTAACTTACCGCCTACAAGTTGCCAATTACCATTCAGTTAAAGTTCAACTGTATTCTTGAAACATACTTCTTATTTTAAAATGTTCCTCTAAACCTTGGGTTGAAACTTTGTGCTATACATTCACTTAGCATTTGTAAAGAATCATTTATTCATATTTTAATTTTAAGTATTGTACTTCCAAAAATACAAAATGATACCCAGTCAGTGTAATTTTATTGGTGATATTGTCACCAATAAAGTTACTAGGCCTATTTTTTTAAAAGTAAGGATAGTTATATTTCATCTACTTCCTGTACAACTTTTTCTGTAAGTGACCCTCAACTTACCAGTCACCTAGTATATAGAGCCAACAAACGCAATAGCACCTGCATCTTTTACTTCTATTAAACTTTCTTCAATCATGAATTTTTAAACATCACCCTTTTTCAAAACAAAGTCCAGGCAGTGTTTTAGTTCAATACAATTTACCTCTGACTTTTTGTCTTCAATTCCTTTTAACCTCTCTGTACTTCTTCTCTGTGTCCTCTGGTTCCTTGTGTCATCTCTGTGTAACGTGGTCATTAACACAGTGGATGCAGCACGCCCTCCGGTATTGATGGTGGCAGTGGACGTAGCACCCCTTCTTCTGTCAGTACTCTTAGTACAATTTGTCCAGGTGACTTGAAAGTTGCTGCTAAGATGGCCCCTAACATTCCTTTGGAAATGGAACTTCCCGGTGTGAAGATTGTACATGCTCAGTTTAATACACCTATGCAGTTGTACTCAGATGACAATATTATGGAAACACTTCAGGGTCAGGTTTCAACAGCTCTAGGGGAAGCACCTTCTATGAGGTAATATGAGTCTTTTTTGAACCATGGGCATATTAACTAAACATGTGGGCAATGTCAGCTTTCATGGTGTGTCTTTATCATTGTCTTAATGGAAAGAAAGTTATGTGAAAATCTTTGAAGAAAAAGTACTGAAAGTTTATTGCAGATATCGAGACCTGATGATAATTTGAGGAATTATCTACGTAGAATAATGTGGGAGATAGCAATATAATGAAATCATACAATGACGAAATGTGTGTGTAGTTTAAAAGTACGTTGTATTTTACAAATGTCTGATTTAGTACTTCTCATAAGTGATTTATAATCTAGCATCTCCTATGTCTGTCTTTGGGGGTCAAAAGTTGGGAAGGCAGTTGGGAGGGTCAGAGGATTTTTTATGATACCGTGTCTGTCTTCAAAGGAAATGTGTGGAGAGGTAATTATTTTTCCATTTAAAATGTTTGTCTTGAATAGTTTTACAGATAAATAAATACCTCAGTCTATTAATATGGACATTTAATTCCTTTTGATCTTTATTTTGACTTTTCTTCTTTATTTTGAGTATTTGCCTCAAGGGCTTTTGCCACCAAGATCTTCCATTTAAGATTTATTATGGAGTAAAATCCTATTACTTTCAATATTGCAGAAACACTTTTTATAAATTGGTGTGATGATTAAGAGTAATGTGTAATAGTATCATAAAAATATCTCTAGATGAATACATTGAGTTAATAATAATGTATCTAGGTCATTTTTCAAAGTATCTCATATAAACAAAATGGTTATTTTCATATATATAGATACTGAAAGTATATGCCGATAACTATTGCTTCTAAAAAATACAGTTAAATAACATAAAGTAAAAAGTACTTAGTGCCTGAGAAAGTGGTATTATGGTAGCATTTTTATTCATTATGGATGTACTTATGGGAAGCATGTTAAGTAAAGCTGCTGTCATTACTATTAATGAATTTTAGTATGGCTATTTCAGAAATATAAGATAATCAATCTAATATATACATACAGAATCCACCAAAACAAGTATGCACACTTCAGCAGTTTGCCATACTAATAAATGTCTAGAAGCTAATAGCCACCACTTTGAGCACCTCTTGCAATTGTAAAGGACAAAGGTAACATGTTAATCTCATCATGTCTCAATAAATTTAGTATTAATATATTTATACACATTTTTCTTTTCCTGATGTGTACATTTTTTGAAGGACTCTGTTGGTAAAAGTTTCCATATATTTTCAAACACTGACAAATTGAATTTTATCAATTTTTAAGTTAAATGATATCTTTGTTATTTCTAGGACTTAACAAAAGAAATTAATTTTTAAAATAATTAAGCAGCTGGGCGTGGTGGTGCATGCCTGTAATCCCAGCACTTGGGAAGCTGAGGCAGGAGGATCATTGCAAGTTCGAGACTAGCCTGGGCTACAAAGTGACCTCAAAGCCAGCCTGAGGTCACTGCATAACGAGACCTTATCTCAAAAACACACACACACAAAATATACAATTAAGCAATTTCCTCCTAGTTTGATATCAAAAGTTTATCTAAATAAAGCAAATCTATTAAAATTTTCCAAAAAAAAAATACAATTTTCATGTCTGCCAATAATCAGATTGGGTTAACTCCTGCACTGTCATGTGTATGTTGTCTTTTTTCTGAGAACAGTTAGTTTTCTTCACAAAATGATTGTGTCATAAGGCACAAGTCTTGTTTTATTTTTTAAATTACCATTTTCAACAATCATTTGTTAGTTTTCTTCCAAAGTATTTTGTTCCAAATGGATAGTGCTGATGTGATCTTTAGGTTTATTTCTCAATGACATTTTTAAGGCATCCTACCTGAATTCATATTATGTTTTAATTACAATATTCACTTGAAAGTAAATCCCTGTTCAGCGTTGCTGTAAATGTAGTGATGACTATGCCTCTCCACACTCCTGGCGATGCTTCACCTGCCGCCCTTGTCTCTCAGTGAACCCGTGGCCTCAGCACCCCCCCAGTCAGATGTGTACCGGATGCTCCATGACAACCGGGATGAACCCACCCAGCCTCGCCAGTCGGGCTCCTTCAGGGTGCTCCAGGAGCTGGTGAATGATGGTGAGCACGCACATGCATCTGCTCTCACGTCACTGATAGAGGCCAGTGGGAGGGTGGAGGAAAGGGATGCTGCAGGCACGCTGCGGACCAGAGTCTAAATACTGTTTTCAATCAGTAGTCAAGGATGGTAGCTTGAGTAAGGAAAGAGCCTCCAGGACATCTTCCAGTAGTCACAAAATGCAAATAGTCATTAAAAGGCAACAAAGACAAATTCCATCCATGGCAGTCAAGGGTACCTCTGTTTATGAATCATAAGAGCTAATCTTTAGCATACATTGTACACTTGCTCAGTCTCCCCCTACATTTAGGGTATCATCAACATCAAAGTTAAAAAAAAACTTTTTAAAAAATACCATAATGAATGCACACTGTGTGCTGAGTTCTGTGCAGAGTACTTCATGTATTATCGTTTAATCTTCACCATAGCACAGTGAAGAGCTATTAATTGTCCTCCTTAACACAGGAGAAACTGATGTACAGGGGAAAATGGGTTTGTACAAGACCATGTGGACCCTAAGAGGCAGAGCATAGCCTCTGGTCCATTCCTACTGATTGGGGGGCTTACATGCTTACCCATACTTCTCACCTCTAAATCTACATTGCCATTTAAAGATAACAGAAAAATGGAAAGTGTCTCATAACAATGTGTGTAACAATAACAAAAGCAACAAGTACTGACGAGGATGTGAGGCGTAGTGGGAACCTTGGTGCACTGCTGATGGGAGTGTAAAGATGGTAGAGCCCCTGGGGAGAGCAAAATGCTAGTTCTTCAAAAAGATACACATGGAAGTAACACATGAGCCAGCAATTCCACTCCTAAGTATGCGCCCAGAGCAGGAACTCAAACAGATCTCTATACACCAATGTTCACATTATTCACAGAGTCAAAAGGTAGAAAACAGTTAAATATCTATTGACAGAGGAGAGAAGAAACAAAACAAAATGGGATATATATGACTATCATTCAGCCTTAAAAAGGAATGAAATTCTGATATATGCTGCACCACAGAGCTATCTTGAAAACATTATGCTAACTGAAAGAAATCAGACAAAACAGGACAAATATTGTTTGGATTACTCATATGAGAAATCTATACTAGACAAACTCATAGTGACAGGAAGAAGAATAGAAATCACCAGAGACCATGAGGAGGCGGGGATGGAGAGTTATTATTTAATGGGTACAGAATTTCTCTCTGGGCACAATGAAACAGTTCTGGATGTAGATGCTGATAGTGGCTGAGTAATACTGCAAATGTACTTAGCGCCATGGAATTACACACTTAAAAGTGGTTAAAATAGTAAAGGTGAGCCCGTGTGGTGGCTCACACACACCTGTAACCCCAGCTACTTGAAGGTGGGGGCAGGAGGATCACACGTTTGAAGCCAACCTGAGCAACACAGCAAGACCTTGTCTCAAAATAAAATTTTAAAAAGAGGAGCTCACATTTGCTCACAAAGCCCTGGATTCAACTCCCAGTTCCACCAAAACAGAAAAAAAGGAAAGCCTCATGTATATCTTCCACAGTGAGAATGAAAATGAAAGATACCCTCCGCTGCTTTGAGCATTTGTAATAGTTTCCTCCAATAATAACCAAATGTTTAAGGAGGTCTATTTTAAAAGCCACTATATCAGAACCAAGTCTCTGCTGCTTCCGTTGATCCCACTCCTCTGGAAATGATAGTGCAGATGCAACTTCAGAATTCCTTAGGTTAAAGTGCACGCTTGAAAATAGAAGCACGGTGCAGCCTGGAGCCAGCTGTTCCCTCACCATAAATGGAAACTGTTTGCTTTTCAGATGACCGCCCTGCGGGGACTCGCAGCGTGAGGGCTCCGGTAACCAAACTCCACGGTGGAGCTGGCGGCGGTGCTCAGAGGATGCCACTCTGTGACAAGTGTGGAAGTGGCATTGTGTACGTTTCATTTTTAACCCAGAATTCACTTTATAAGGCTTGGTGGAGGTTTTCCGTTTCTCCTACTTTAAGATTTACACTGAAGGGCAATTATGAAAAACTTAAATTTCTATTCATCAACTAGAAACAGAATCTTCACAACATTTAACCATTTTGACCAACATTCCTGAGCTGTAAACCCAAACTGGCATGCAATTCGGATCAGCAATCCTGACTTTACTTGCAGGTATACTCTCGGGGTTGGGGGGCACTTGCCCCAAATGTGCATTTAAAACTTTCCAGGAATCGTGATTCCACCTTAAAAAGCACCCCCCAAAAGCCCTCTGTTAATGTACAATCTTCAAATACTTCCTTTTCTGTACAAACCAGGGAAACACGTAACAGGAGCCTGCAAATTATTAATCACAGCATTATTTTTACCCAGTTTCTTAGATCACACAGATGTTAAAATAATTTCTAAAAATACAGTCCACTTCCACACACTTGCTGTTCAGATAGCCTTGCTGGTATTCTGATCTTCAAATGAACCAGATGAATTTAGTCTCACTGGAGCGTGTGTCCCGCAGGGCTGCTTCGCCACCTCTTTCCTCAGTTCCTCTACCTTCAGCTCAGAAACTGAGGCAGCATCTGCCGGGTTATTCGGGACACAGCACAGGAGGGAAGTGAGGGAGGAAGCTCCTCAGAACCAAGCAAAAAAAGTGGGACAGAAAGGGGAAAGCGAGGCAGGGGTCTTGGCAGTAGAGAAGACCTCAAAAGATCAACAGTTCTTGATGTCACCAAAAGCAATTATAGTTCCCAAGTTGGAGTAAACTGCTTCCGAAGCCCACCCAGTTCCTGGGGATTCTTTCTCAGCTCCAGAGAGCAGAGGCGGGGCTACCAAGAAAGAAACCCATCAAAGGGGCCTTGAACTGTGTAACCCACACCTGGATCAACGTCAGACTCCTTTTCTAGTCTCTAGCACATCCCTCTTTCAGACAAACTGGGCAAAGGGTCCTCCTCTTTCTGTATAAACCACTTGTTCGAGAATCTGAAACATTTTCACACATCAGCGTCAGAGAAACACGGGGGTTATCTTAGCTTCCCTTCCACTCCCCTGGTAATTCCACGGCAGTGAGCAGTTTCAAGCTGGTGGTGGTTTTTCCCCCGCGACTGTGAAACGGCTGACTCAGCTCAGGCGCAGTGCTCTCCCCTCTGCGTCATTTGTGTTGCTCTCTTTCTCACTTGAGCGTATTTTCCCCGCAGGGGTGCAGTTGTGAAGGCGCGGGATAAGTACCGGCATCCGGAGTGCTTCGTGTGTGCAGACTGCAACCTCAACCTCAAGCAAAAGGGCTACTTCTTCGTGGAGGGGGAGCTGTACTGTGAGACTCACGCGAGAGCCCGCACGAGGCCCCCAGAGGGCTACGACACAGTCACCCTGTATCCGAAAGCTTAGGTCCTTTGCAGGAGGGAGCACGCACGCTCGCACGCGCGCACGCATGCACACTTGCACGAGGAGGGTGTGGATGGCTTCGGACGAGGGATGGCAAACTGTGGGCGCCAACGCTGCAGCCACGGCTTTTAGACTTTCATTTATCACACTGTGTACCAAGGACAGGGAATGTGGGCAAATGTCTGCTCTCTAAAGAAAATGTGTGTTTAGCTATGTATTGCAATTCTTTTTACCTTTGATGATAGCAATAATGACATTTAAAGCAATAATTTTTGTATGTCACATGCCACAATTTACATTTGTAGTATGACCACCCAATGTGTAAACAAGATATCGGGAAGTTCATTGTCTTTCCTTGACAAATTGATTTTTACAATTGTAGAAATACTGTACCAAATACCAGTCGTATATTCTAACATTTAACTATTGTAGTGCATGTCGAGGAGAAATTCTCAGGATTTCTCTAGGCTCTTATTCAAGCAACTGTATGCAAAAAACATAATAAATAGATAAAACATTTTTAAAATATCTAAAGAAGTGGCACTCAATGAATTAAGTTAAACAACATTTCAATGAGAGGGCTCAATCATATCCAACTCAAATATTTGAAGAAATATGTCTTCTTTAGTTTGTTTGCTTGTGGCACTGGAGATTGAATTTAAAACCTTTACACTGCGCTCCAACCCCAGCCTCTTTTTTTATTTTTTATTTTGAGACGAGGTTTCCCTGGCTGGGCTGGGCTTCAATTGGAAATCCTCCTGCCTCAGCCTTCCAACATGTTGACATTACAAGGAAGTAAAACTTTTTGCTTGTAGGAGAATTTAAATTTGCCAATTAATGGAAATTCACTCTTTTTTTATTTTGGTTTGACATAGTTTTTTCCCATTGAAATAAACATTCAGCCAAAAGTCTATCAGACTGTCTCTCATGCTCAGTGATTTACTAGTGCTGCCTCCTCCCCAAGGTGACAATTTGGGGACCTTCTAAGGGAAACAGGAGCTGCTGGTTTCCAGACTTCTACTTGAAGTCTGTTTTCTTGGTATAGTTGGAGCCAGGCAATAACACCCCCTCTACCACTCCAGAACTCTTAGCCCTCCAAGGAGTGAGACTCCTTTGCATCACAGAACTGCACACCCTCTGTCCTCTGGCCCAGACACTCTGCCAGGAAGGCTCTGCTTGGAGTTACCCTCTTCTCACCGAAGGTGGCCCCGTGACTTACAACTCTCACCTACTTTCTGTGTTCCTCACCAAGGATGCATGGGAACTTTTGAAACTGTCCCTTAGAAATTTAAACCCCGGGGAACCAGCAGGGTGTGGAGGTGAGGGCCGTCTGGGGCCCTCTCTTCACCACCTTGTCTCACAGGCCTCTCGACCCCACCAGCCTGGAGCAAGAGTCCTGCTCCCACTGTGACACTAGCTTCATTGTGCCACGGTTCTTCCAAATCTAGCTCATTGTTTCTGACTCCCAACTTCCCAGAGTTTTGACCCAGTGAAAGGAGCCTCCCTGGCCCTCTTAAGCATTTGAGATGGCAGTGCTGCACCAAAACATAAATTTATCAGAAGAGGTTTTAAAAAATAAAATAAGAAACTATTGAGATCAAAGATATGAATGCATCCAAAATACAATAATTTTTATTCAACGGTTATTTTTCAGAATTTTGTTCTAGGAAACTTAACAATTTGGAAGCTAACATTCAAGTGAATGGTAACTGACTTAGAAAACCTAAGAAAGTTAAAACCCAAAATAGCAAAGGAGAAAATGGAAAACCAACCCGATTTACTCAAAGAATCTTAAAAGCTTAAGAGAATTAAAAGCACCAGACACTGCTGGACTAGAGGATAAAGTGGGATTACCCTAAGAAGCTATTTAAAAAGCACTTAGTCCCCTGAGGTTTCCCTTGTTCCTGCTATACCTCACACACACACATGCCCTCACATTCCCAGTGAGTTTATATTATCTGGAAAAGGAGGAATAGTGTCCTTGAACCGGAAGCTGGAAGCAGAGTGACTGACACATGTACGCTACTGAGAAAGGATGAATTAAGAGTAAACAGCTCATGAGAAATCTACATGTTAAACATTATATTGTATACACATGTACAATGTGTATTAGACATTAGATGGTATTTTTCTTAAAATTATATTTCATATGTAGCAGAGTATATAATTAACTCTTTGATTTCAGGTTTAGAAAAGAACTTTTTTTTAGTAAAAATGAAATAGTTCTAACCTCAAATTTAGATAACTTAGACTATGTGACTACAGCTTGGGAAGTGAGCCCCTTTTTGGAGAATTCAATCTAGAAATGTGAACATGTGGAAGAATTAACAGTGGAGTCAGTAAGTGGAAATGAATGTGATATGTAAGTTGTTTTAAAATGAAAATGTTAGTATTGAAATGGAAAGGAATTATAAACTTCTTTAAAAAGCAGTATTTCCCCCTATGCACCATTTTATTTTACAATAATGAATTCACGTCAAGAATTAGATTCTATAAAGAATTTATGAGAAAGAGTGCCAGCTAGTTTTGCTCTAGCTCAGAGAATAACATTTCCTTAGAAAACAAACCTAGTCACTGTGTTGAAATTTATAAGCTCCTAAAAGCTAACGATAATCAATGAAACTAGCCATGATTAAGAACTGAGCTTCTGTGAGCTTTGGATTCATGATTAACTAACCTGTTATTCATACAAACATATGAAGACAGTTATTACACTCTACCATTAGGGTGATTGATTGAATGAGACCAATTCTGGTTATCACATATTTTTGCACCTGTGTAAGCAGAGTCAAACAAAGCTTAACAGTTAGTGTGAACCACTAGTAGTTTACTCATCCCCACATAAGAAAAACCTTCCCGATTTCCCAACATGGAAACGTTCCTACATATGCAGAGCAGAGCTTTGGGTCTCTCTATTAACAACTTTATTTGCAAACTTTTGTGAAGTTGTCTTTGAACAGATCTGATTTCAATCCTAAGGAAAACTGCAACTTGCAACTGTTACTTTTTACTACGGTGTCAGGACCTAACGTTTTTTATTTCTGCTTTGTCATCTGTACCTTAAATATAAAAAAGAAGACTGAACAGGGAATGAGGGCATTCATATAATTCAGTATAATTCAAGTAAATAAGCTGTCTGCTTGACCTATATGATTATGCCACAGTAATGTTCTCAAGGCCCCATTCGTTGGAGAGAGCATTCAATATTTATTGAGCACCCACCAATTTAGGAATTTTTAATAACTGTAACTATATATATATATTAAAAGAGTCTTAAGACTTTTGGAAAATATATATAGCAAAATAGTCTTTTGTCTGCTCTTACAAATTGACTTTTTTTTAATTATTTGAGACAGGGTCTCACTACATGGTTCAGGCTGGCCTTGAATTCATTCTGCAGCCTGGTCTCAGAGTTGCAGCGCTCCTCCTACCTCAGCTTCCTGAATGCTTGGATTACAGGCATGTGCCACCACACCTGGCACAAATTCACTTTTTAACGCTGGCTAGAACGCCTCATGTAATTGATTTGAAAACAAAGTACCTGTAAGATGTGGTATACCCAGTTTATTTATTTCTGCACCCAGAGCAAAATTATATTTTAAGTTTAAAAACTACCTCAGATTCCCATTCTACCTTGTATTGTGAAATATGCAAGTTAGCGAGCACAGCATGTGTATGTTATCTAGTATACGTATGTGTCCCAAGGTGTGCACACACCTGTGTTTCTCTAAAGTGTGGAGAATACCCGGCCAGTGTCGCATCACGATTCTGCCACTCCCTTCAGAGCTGCACAGTCACCCTCTTCTTGCATCCTGGGCTCCAGTTACTGCCAGTTCCCAAAGTTCCCAAACAGCACCATTCAGGAACACCGCTTCATGCAGCAAACCTTCCGTCCTTCCCTGTCCCGATTTCTTGTCCTCGATCCCGATTTATCTGATTAATGCTTGCTTTGCCAGCTAACCTAACAGATTAATTTGTGCTAGCAAGTACTAATAATTTTCTACTGCTCTCAGTTAAGCAAGATATTTGTATTTTGCTCTAGGGACAGTCCTTAGAGGAATGTGGCATGGAATTTTAGATACATTGGTTGAGGGAAAATGTTTCAGTGCTAGGCCCAGAGCTGCTTTCAGACAACACCGTATTATGAATAGAACAAAATAGATCACAGTCTCAATACCCAATTCAGCTACTTGATTTGACTCTAACTTTCACAGATTACACCAGAAATTGAGATACTCTTCTAAATACTGTGATTTATTCAGACACGTGGAATACTAAGATCTGTATAGATCTGTATAAATCATAGATCTGCTTAAATCTGTAGAGCTCCAAGTGTGTGTGCTCATGGATTGGTAACAATAGGATGTTATAGTACCTACACTCCAATACATGTATTCATGGCGGCCACAGCTAGCAAGAAAGGGCACTTTGGGAAATGCAGAGCAGCAAATGGAACTCCAGGCACCGTCTTAAAAGTTAACAGTAGTGTATTGTTATGGATCAGACCTGAAGATCCGTTCATTATTATCTACTTAGAATGAGTTTTAAGAATTATTTGATTAAAGCATAGTTCAGTTTCAGTTTTTTTTTTAATGTTTGTTTTGCAGTCCTGGGAATTGAACCCAGAAGCAGTAAACTACTTCCCCCCTCCTTTTGATTTTTTTTAGTTTTGAGATGGGCTCTCGTTCAGTTGCACAGGCTGGGCTCCAAGCCAAATTCCTCCTGCCTCAGCCTCACTAGTAGCTGGTATTGCAGGTGTGCTCCATCAACCCTGGCCCCATTTTAAAAAAAATTTTTATTAGAGCATAAGAAAAATGTATACACTATGAGTGTACATACAGCACAATGAATTTATTCACAAAGTGAATCAAACCTTCTAACTACCCACTGTTGAAGAGAAAGAGCCGGTATCTCCCTCACACCCCCTGCCTTCTGTGCTTTTTATTCACATCCCTTCAGCCCAAAGCTTCCCACTATACTAACTTCTAGCAAAATTAGTTTTGCCAGAGCCTGAACTTCATATAAATAAAATAATACAGCAAAGACTCCTGTAACTGCTTTCAGGTCCACATCTCTGCCCTTCCCACCACTCTCCATTCCCTTCTGCATTTCCGTGTGTGCGTCTTCCTGAAGAACTCCTTTAGTTATTCTTTAGGGCGGATCTACAAGAGACAAATTTGCTCCAGTGTAGTTTTTCGGAAACTAGTTCAAGATTATTTGTAAAGCCTATTTCAAATCAGTAAAGAGTTCTATTTTCTTGCTCTTTTTTTTTAGTGTTCTTTCATTGTGGTAAGATACATAAAATATAAATAGAAATATTATAGGCAGTCAGACAGGGACAGGAAGTCAAAGGAGCCAGTATGGAAGACAAGATACCTTGTAAATGGAGATGTACTTGCTGTGGGCCAGACCTCAAGACAAAAGATTAAACAAATGCACCCACACACCTCTCTAGGGACGGACATCAGGGATTGATATTCTAAACAGGTAGCGATCGCTTTGAAGAGTCACTGACCCAACCCCCTACAGGAAATCCCCAGTTCTGTATTCATGCCCGCTTGCTGTGTGACTCGCTTCCCCCTCTGATCCTTATTTAATCAATTTTACCTGAACAATTCTTATTGGTTGACCATAGTTTTGTGCCACTTCATGTCCCCTTGTGATTTCCCATTTTCCCCCACCTTGGGCCCACCTCACCTCATGGTTTTTGCTCTATAAGGTCCCTAGGAAAGACAGGTTCCTGGGCAACCCACTTGGGCCCCCCTTCTGTCCCTCTCTCAGACAGAAGCTTTCTTTCCCTCAATAAATATATTCTGCTATTAAAAAAAAAGATATGGGAGCTGGGGATTTAGCTCAGCAGCAAAAGCGCCTGCCTGGCAAGCGCAAGGTCGTGAGTTAGGTTCCCGGGACCGGAGAAAAACCAAAAAAATTTAAAAAATTAAAAAATAAAAAAAAAAAAGATATGTAACATAAAATTTACCACTTTCAAGAATACAATGTACATTATTCATAATGTGGTACAGCAATCGTAAATACCTTTTTCCAGAACTTTTTTATCTTCCCCAAACAGCAATTCCAGACCTATCAAATAATAATTCCTGCATCCCCCCTAATTCCTGGTCGCCTCCATCATACTTTATGACTCTGAATATGCCTATTCCAGGTTTTGTCGTTTTGTGCATCTTGTTTCTTTCATTTGGCTTCATATTTTCATGACTCATTCACGTTGCAGCAAGTAACAGAATTTCATTCCACTTAAAGGCGGAGTGGTATTCCATTGTACGGATACACCATGTTTTGTTTACCCAGTCATCTTTCAATGGCTCAACAACTTGTTCCCACTTTTTGGCTATTGCAAATAATGCTGCTATACATATTGGTTTGCACGTGATAGTTATTTTATTTTAGCACCTTGCTTTCAAAGATTACAATACTGATGGCTACTAATGTATCACTGATGATTGCAAAGAAATATAATTATAAAGGCAAAGAATGGGAAAGAAAAGAATAGCAATAACAGCCACCATAGGTTATAACACTGTAGCTACACACTGGCTATATATATTTTAATGAAATATACAGATTATTAATTTAATGCTCACTTAAACTCCAGCATCATATATTAGTAATATTCATACCTTACTTTAATCCTTACAACAGCTTTGCCAAATAAATATTTTACTAATGAAGAAAAGTTTCAGAGAGCTTAATTTTTGTACAGAACCAAACAACTAAAGGGAAAAATGGCATTTAAACTCACTAATATTCCCTAGTGGTAATATAGTTTGGAAGTTTTTAAACCTATGAATTGTAAACATCATTAGAATTCCTCCTCTCTAAATTATATCACCATTAACGTAAAGTCAAAATTGTTTCTCCCATGAGTGCTAGCAAAAGTAGTGTCAAATAATAAAAATTAAGCAATGATGTCATTAAATAATGATGTCATGATTGTCACGGAAAGAGCTCTGGAGAGGAGGTGGATTCTAATGGCAGCCCAGCCACGCGTTCTTGTCTGCATGAGAGGGACAGAGGGGGTATCTCTAAGACCTCTCCCAGCTTGAACATTCAGGGATCTGTACTTGGCATTGTCTTCAGCAGTGTTAAGTTGGCTGGCCGTTCTGTTCCGTGCGGATGTTCTGTCAGTGTGGCCAAGTTTTTGGTCCAGCTTAGAACCTGCTGTTCCCTAATCATAAGTGCCCCCTCTGACTCATGCTATGGCTCATAACAGAAGTCAAGCAAGGAACATGAGTTTGTTATTTAAAATGCCTTAGCTCCACGGGCAGTACACATCAATGATGTCTCTATACAGCAAGACAAATGTGTCATTATTGTCGGTGTGGAGCAAAGTGACCTGAGGCAGGGCAATTCCACCCGTGTCTAAAAGCCAGAAAAAGGTTGGCATTGGAGACAAAGGGGCTCAGGTACTGTGAGTTGAATTGAACATTCCTTGGCCTGGAAGAGGCTGCAGAGGCTGCTGCTTTTTAATATGTTCAGGCAGGTAAACACCTAACTACTGTTCTAACCTAAGCCCTTGTTACACGGAAAGTAAGTATGTTGGCTTTTGCTTTTGCCTACGTCACTGCTACCAAATGGCCAAAATTCCACAGGTTCAAGAGACTGCCACTCCCGTCTTCTTCTTGTTCTAAATCATACCTAATACTCTATTCTTCCACTGCTCTTTTTAACTTATTTTTTCCACTCAGTCTCTTTGTCAGTAACTCTTACTCAGTCGTCAAACATGCTCAAGTTCTGAACTCATCCTAAAAAATATCCCTGTCCCTAGGACCTGCTGCTTATTCTGCCTTGGTACTTCTCTGTGCCCAGCTCTTTAGCATATCAAACTTTGTAGAATGGACCAACACCCCGCTCTCAGGATCCCCAACTCACCTTTAAGTAAATTATTTTAAAAAGCAGCAGTCGGGGCTGGGGGTTTAGCTCAGTGGCACAGCGCCTGCCTGGCAAGCTCAAGGTAGTGAGTTCAATTCCTGGTACTGAAAAAAAACAAAACAAAAACAAAATAAATAAATAAATAAATAAGCAGCAGTCAACTACTTAAGAGGAAAACCTGGGGGTGACTCTGAATGACTTATGGGGTTCATGCTCTTATATAGATGGAATCTGATTAAAATCTACACTAAAGGCAACTTAAGGAGGACTAGATAGAGGGGTGCTTGCATTCGGGTCAAGCCTTTGAGCTGTGGAAGGACGGCCCCTCACCCACCCAGGACTTCCCAAGTCATTAGCTTCTGTGTCCCCTCTGGACCAAAACACAAGCCTTAGAGTAATTTCCCAAATGTACTCTGCCCAAAGGGTAAGTTAGTCACTTTTGCAGACCTCTGTAGATTTCATCTCTGACTAGCGATAATCTTGTGATGTCAGGTTTAAAAAAAGATCTTATGAAGCTGAAAACCCAGAAGCATTTTAGCCTGGGTTTGCTAAGAATAGATCTGACGGCTTGTTTTTGTGCAGTGCTCTTGTGCTTGTTCCAGATCCTCAAACCTGCAGCTGTTCATCAACAGGTGAAAGCAGATTATCTCTCAGGAGAAACTGAAGATTTTGAAATATTATGATGTACAGACTTTTTTTTACTCAGTAGCACAGATTTAATTCCATCTTCCATTCCATTTAATTCCATCTGCAATGAACTTTGCAGTCAAAAGAAGTCAAAGGCTTTTTCCAAGGAATTAAGTGAACTGATCTATCTATGTACCTAAGAAGTACATCTCCTGACAAAGTATGCTTTCCTGTCTTTATGAGTGAGGTGGAATGAAATAAGAGTAGTCTCAGCACAAAAAAGGTAATGTAGGTGAAATGTGATATTATTACAGACAGCTAAGCTAGTTAGAAATACTACAGGCAACAAAAACAAACAAAAGAAAAAGCAAGCCTAATGGCACATGCCTGTAATCCCAGCACTCAGGAGGCAGAGGCAGAAGGATCACCCCTGGGCTACATAGTGAGTTGAAGGCCAGCCTGCATATAGTGAGACCCTGTCTCAAAACAAAATAAAAGAGAAATATTATAGGCAACTGGATAGGACTAGGCCCTCAAAAAGAGCCAGTACAGGTACATTACAGCTGTGGGTAGAGGTCTGACCTCAAGACAAAAGATAAAATGGCTAGACCTACTTCCCATACAGATGAACAGCAGTGACTGATTTTCTTAAGTAGGTGTGGACCACCTTGGGTGGGGGACTGAAAACCCCTTATCAGGAGAAGTCCCTGTCCCTCCAAGGCACGCTTGCTATGTGACTTGCCTCCCCATTTGATCCACATTTAATCAACGTTACCTAAGTGATTACACTCCTAGACTTATTGGTTCACCCTAGTTTTGTCCTACTCATACCCTCTTGTGATTCCCCATTGGGTGGATGTTACCTAAGTGACTATACGCGTAATCTTACCTGTTGATTACGTGTTAGTTGATTATAGTTCTGACCACCTCACACCCTCTTGTAATTCCCCATTGGATCAACATTACCTAAGCAACTGCACTTGTAGTTTTTTTAGTTAATTATAGTTTATCCCCTGTTAGACCTGCCTCATCTCATGGTTTCGCTCTATAACATTCCCTTGAGAAGTAAGGTCCTTGGTAACCCACTCAGGACCCCTTCCGTCTCCCTTAGAAGACCCTTCCTTTCCCTGATAAATATAGCTTTATTTCCTCAATAAATACTTTCTGCTCTTAACCTCCATTGTTCCCTGAATGCATTCTTTGATTTCAGAGAACACAAACTTGATAGCAGATTGAGAGTTATAATATTTTCCTTATATTGGATTATTTGGTGGTCATATATCATCCCTATATCAATATACCACTAGCTCTAACATTAAATATATTTATACCTCTTTTATATGCTTGCAAAATTCAGGTGAAATGGTAACCTACTTCATACAACTCTAATTTGTTATGGGAAAAATTTTTGATAAGCTGATTTGGGCAAAACCAAACTTTCAGAATAGCAAAGTAGAGCACTGGACAGTTTAAAAGAATCTGGAAAAGTTTCTTAATCTTCCTGTGTTTTACTATTCCCCTGTGCAGTCTGGAAAACAACTGTTTCACATTGAGAAATTCCACAATTCTCAACACCATGAAGTATAAGAAAGAACACTTTATCAAAAACATAAGTTTTGGAGAAATATTTACATTGTAGAGACAAATTTAACACCTGTGCTTTGATTGTAAATCTCGTTTACCTGTTTCAAATGGGATACAAAGCATTCAGTGTCATGGAATAGGAACAAGGACAGGTGGACCTCAGCATCACTGACCCCTCATTGCTGATGTGTTGGAACCTAAGTGCCGGGAGGTACTGCGCGTTGCACTGCATTCAAACAGCCTGGGAGAATCACAAAGGAGCAGGTTTCTCCCGGTCGCCTCAGAGAGTGGAGTTTTCCTTATTTTTGAAGTCTAAAGGGGATCTTAGTGTACTATTTACCTGAGCTAATACCTTTACCTTAGCTAATTCTAACTTGTGTTCTGGATAAGCAAATAATCACTTTACCTGATGTTTGCAATTTGGCAGTGAGTAACTTGAGGGTCAAGATGATACAGGGAGAGTACACATAGGAAAAATACATTTTTAAAAATATAGCTGGTGTGAGAAAGTATAGACTCCACAGTCAATGGTGGATCAATTAGACGGACTTATATTTCTTCAGACATAATTTTTAATGGGCATTGGTCCCTACGTGATACTTTATGTAAAAATCCATTTCAGATGAATAACAATTCTAAATGTGAAAAGTAAAGCCACAGGCTTCTAGCAAAAAATATCAAAGGATGATTCATGACTTTGCAATGAAACTATGGTCATCCAGTCCCAAGGAAAAAAAGGGGACCGTCCACTTGAGCAGAGCACTGGCCTCGGGCATCTAAGCCCGTGTAAGGAGAGCAGGGAGCATTGAATGGCTCTGGCCAGTACTGGTGCCACAGCCAAGGAAGTCTTCTCACAGACAGGCCTGGCCCAGGGCCAGAGAGCCCAGGCAGTGTGGAGGTAGAGTCTACGAAGAAGAGAAGCCCAGGAGCCAGCTCAGAGTCAGGTAAGTAGGAGAGAGGAGAAAGTGAAGTTTATAAGAGCCAAGGGTTTGTGCTGGGTGTAGTGGCGCACGCCTGTAATCCCAGCACTCGGGAGGCTGAGCCAGAAGGATCTCTGTGAGTTTGAGGCCAGCCTGCCAAGATCCTGTCTCCAAAAAAAAAACTAAAGAGGGTTTGCCCAAATAAGTAAATCCATAAGGGAAAATGGAAGTCATGTTTTTCACTGTTATAAAAGAAATTATAAACATGAAAAGAGAAAACTAGAAAGAATACTGTAATGTTGGTTTGGCTTCAGGAATATCATGAATTTATAGTTCTCATTATAGATAGATATAGAAATAAAATGGATGTAAATGTGTGCAAATGTATGTATATGTATATTTATGCACCCACCCACACACACACACCCTTGCCCCTGGCAACAAAGATGGCCTGCAGCTACCTTCCAATAGCAACATATCCCCACACCGTGGGTTCTAAATACCGTTCCCCTCTTAGGACATGAGGCCCTTGGAGAAACGGCTGATCACAGGGCTAGGGCAAGGAAAGTGTAAGAGGAGCCTGGAATATGTGGTTGAGTCAAGGAAACGAAGAGATGCTTCAGTAATGAAGACGACATGTCAAAAGTGTATAGAAGTCAGCTAGGGAAACTGTCACAGGCCAAATTAGGAGAATTTGAACAATGATGTAAACAACGTTTGCAACATAGGATAATCTGTAGAAACCTATTGAATGACACAGGAAACCACACAGATATTTACAAATAAGCAAACAATTTGAAAGTTGGTAAGGAATAAAATATTTACACAGTAATTATTTAATGCAAAGGAAGAAAACATTAGCTTTGCAGAGGAGACGCCTGTAAGATGCCACGTTAGCTGCATCATGAAGTGAATATCATCACTAACAGTACAGATCCCAGTCTTGGGCCACTGACAGTATGCAGCCCCTCTGACAGTCTTGACAAAGATGCATGATCCTAACCTAATCATTAAAAAAACAGCAAAGGTCACAAGAAGGAACATTTTACAAAATAACTGCCTTAAAATCTCCCAAAGTGTCAAAGTCATGAAGTAAAAAAAAAAAAAGACCAAGAAATTCTTCAGACTGAAATAGATTGAAGCAGACTTGCCATGACAGCTAAATGCAATACAAGATCTTGAGCTAGATCTTTTTGCTATTCAAGACATTGTTGGTAGAAATGGTGAAACCTGAATGGGGTCTGAGCATTAGCTAATCTCTGGATTTTGGTGGCTATATTGTGTTCATGTTGGAAAATGTTCCTCAGGCAACACACCAAAATATTCAGGAGCCATGGGATGTCATGTCAGCAGCTCACTCTTAGTAGTTCAGGGGGAAAGAAACATATACTTTTCTTCCTACTTTATTATGAGTTGATAATCATTTCAAGATTTAAAAAAATAAAAATGAAGACCAAAAGGCAATGGAAGAACTGAGAAAGTTCTCAAGCTTATCTGTATGACTGAATTAAATATCTATGAAAATATTAACTAAAAAGAGGATATTATAGAGCAAAACAAATTATACCTTTTATGAAAATTTTTAAAATAGACAAGAACAATACATTATCCATGAATGCACATATAATAGCTATTAAAGCACAAGAATGGGCTGGAAAGTTGTATTCTAAATTTGTGAAATGATTTTTTGTGGGAAGGAATTCAGGAAAGAAAAGCAGGATAAGAGATGGTAGGGAGTCCAACTCTTTGTAATACTTCATTTTTTCTAAATAAATAAAAATCAAGTATGCTAATGGCATAATCACTGTTAATTCTGAAAAATGGAATCAAGGTTAAATCATTCTTTATACTTTTTTGATTGTTGTTAAATTTCTCCCAGAATCTTTCATAAATAAAATACAGTGAGGACTTCACAATATATAAATCGCCTCTATTTGCATTTACTGAGAAAGCTTGTAAAATTCTTCTGCTTTTAGAAGTTTCCCAAGTTCATCAACAAAATTGATACACAAATGAGACAATATGCTGTCCTGCCATCTCTTTATAATATATCCCTTTGCCTGATATTTGAGCTTGAATAGTTGAATGTTTTAAATTAAGGAAGAACCACAGGAAAAATCGGCAACACGATTAGTGGAATCTCTCTGGAATGTGTGGGATCTAGCGTGGCTGCTCACGGTGCCATCTGGGTAACTACTGCGCAGGCCGGAGGCCGGTCCTGCCTGCTTTCACCCTCCCCACCCCTGCTCTCCGGCTGGACGGAAGTAAACTGCTGCCGAGCGAGGCCAAGTCATTAGGTCACTGTTACTAAATTCAGAAGAGAGGTAGTGTCAAGCACAGGTTGTACTAGGTGACAAGGGTTTTAAGTGGCCGTAAGTAATCAGATAAGACTTCTCCACATTTCACAAGTGCAGTGAATGCCTCCTGAGTCTGGGCCCATTTGTTTTGGAGACATATTAATTCACCATGTCCACATTCTCTCACCAAATAACAGGGTCACCACACAGACTCCGGTGCGGCCCATAACAAGGGACCCTTATGAAGCGTGCCATCCATCTCACAGGCAATATTGTGATTTAAAACAGTTTTCCAAATGTACTCATATTACAACTTCGCTGTTTTCATAGATGAGCTTCTTATATGTTAATTACCATAGTTTTCTGACAAATAAATTATGTTTAACTGATACTTTGATTTAGTTTCCAAAACAGAAATGAATTTGATAATCAAAAGGCTATGTTGATGTAACACCTAGAATAAACTGTCCTTACTGAGGAGACACTTTTCTGACTGATGAACTGATTGAAAAGTATCTTAAAATTAAAGTATACCAGCTAAATTTGAATTTGACACCGCAAACACCTGTCATCTGCTTTTCATATTCTATTACCTAGCGTGACTAAGTCATCTCATTTAAATGCACAGGTAATTTCTATGGAATAACAAATACTCATTTGCCACAGGCCTAGATACGGGCAAGCCGACCACTTAAGGGAAGCTCTGGTCTCTAACGCGACATCCCCTCCTTTGTAAGCAGTTTACTCAAGAAAACAGGAGATCAAGGACGAATGAAAGACTTTACTCGAAGGCAGCTTTAACGTGAATATGTTAATGCACTGTTATTGCACGTTTTTCACCGGAATCCAGGATTCTTAACCACGGCAAACAAGCCCTTTGACAGTATTGGTCTTGTGAGCTTCAAATTCCTAAATGCTGAGGTCGGGTTGAAAGAAGAGGAATGAAATAAGGAAGTGATGGGGGCGTTCCCCTTCTCCACAAGGCTCTTGTCCAACAGGCGCTGTCTTAAATGACCAAGAGACGTTACGGGGGGCGCAGGGTGCGGGGGGTGCCCAGGAGGAGCTGTGGCCGGGTTGGGGTGGAGGGACAAGCCTGTCCCAGGCTCAGCTCTGGTGGGAAGGGGTCTCGCACAGCTGAAGCCCGCGGACCTAGACCCTGGGGTGCACCCCGCCCCTCCCCCTCCTCACCACCCCTACCTTCGCGCGCAGAGGGGCGGGGATGAGGCGCGCGGGGGGGGGCACCCGGTTACCAGGCAACGGGATGCCCCAGAGTGAAGCCACTGAGCGGAATGCGTGGGGCAGGACAGTTGATAGACCTTGAGCAGCAGAAATGAGCCCTGGTAAGAGCCGGCCCAGGAGCTGTCCCTCGAGGTGGGGACGCGTGGGAGACGAAGGGCAGCGAGGAGGCCAGGCCCGCGGGGCTCCCCGGGTCGTCGGGGACGCGGACCCTCCGGAGGGGCGGCGCTGCCTGCTCAGTCGCGGAGCACCGGCCGGGGCTGTCAGCCCTGGCGGCGCTGCGTGGCTCCAGCGCGCCCTCGGGTGGCCGTCGAGAGCGTGGCGACCCGAAACTCCGCACCTGGCCTCTCCGCTGTGAGCGGCTCCGCAGGGCTCCTCCCCGCAGAGCCAGAAGCCCGCTCTGTTCTGTTACAGAAAAGCATCCCGAGGAGGAGGATGACGTTGACGCAGTTCTTCTTTCAGCGTCCAAGATCCTAAATTCCTCGGAGGGTGTAAAGGAGAGTGGCGGCAGTGAGACAGGTAAAATCTCCAAGGCCACGGCTCCCACGCAGTGGTGTTTTTCTGCCTTGTGCAATATACAGGCCACTGGCCCATCGCCTGAACCCACCGGCCCGACTGGCACCTCCAGTAACCATTACTGTCGTGCCAACAACAGCCAACAGGACGCGTACTCCTTAGCAGATACTGTTCTAAGCAGTGCATGGACCGCTCGTGTAATCCACAGAACAGTTCCAGGCAATGGTACCACCATTTTACAAAAGAAAAAAAACAGGCCCTGTTGTGTAACCAGCTCTCAAGGCCACACTGATAGCAAGGGACAGGGCCAGCATTCAACAGGGTTCTCTAGGGCACAGATCCTAACCACTTTACTGCTTCTCGGGATGCCCAGTAAGAATTGTTCGTTTTTGAAAAGCCACTAAAACGGTATGTACTGAAAACTACTTTTACAGTAAATATGTGAGGACAGTAGGATAGTGTATGTGAAGGTGTTTGGAAAAACCAGAGAGCTTCAGTTTTGAAGCTCCACGTCCGTGACTAAGATGTGTGTAAATCCTCAGCTAGGGGGATCTGAGGACACTGAAGCAGAAGTCTCATTTCCTTGAGAGAAGCCCAAGGTAGCTGCATACCTGTCAGCGTGGCCTGGTGTACAGTAGGGCACGCCAGGGGGGTGCAGAGCATGTCAGCAGATGTGGCATTTAGACTGATGAGCCAAAGGAGTAGCCCGGTTGCCAGGTGGGTGCATAGCAGTAGTGCAGAGCAGAGAGGGTCGGAGGAAAGGGACGAACTAGAAGAAGCCGGGACTTGAGACAGGATTTCTGGACCCTCACCCATCCAGACCCTTCGCAAACGGCTCAGCAAGGTCCCTGAACGAGGCCAGAGCAGCCACACCTCAGCAGATAAAAGACAGCTGGACACTCAGTCACCACCAGGATGAGAAACATCTCGGTGGGGGCAGCAGATCAGTCCCAGAACCATTGCTTTGCCCTCTCCATTCGTGGGGACCTGCAGGCTTCGCTGCACAGCTGGGAGGGGAAGGGACGAGGGAGGAAGAGTCTTCACAGAGAGCTTAGACATGAAATAGGCCCGCAGTTACTTCTAAACTCAGAGGACTTGAGGGAAAAAGGGATGGAAATGCCTCAATTTGGTAAAGTATGTTTTCTAACATTGAGAGCTAAGGCTCAGGAGAGAAATGCCAGCATTTATAGCAAATGAAGTTACTTACAAAACGGCATACATATGTGTTTGTCAGCTGCAGTCTTTCTTGTTAGAGAGCGGGAGTTACAGGGTCTGGCACAGGACAGGTTCTCTGAAAAGAGCTAGGTGACCCAAGACAGGCGCGGCCAAGGGTGGTAAGGGTGCCCTGCCTACAACTAAAGGCAGTGAGGTGTGCCTTCCTCATGCTGTTCTGCTGTCCTTGACTATTACAAGTGATCCATTCTGAGCACTAACCATCAGAATATTGACTCCATTGGCATAAATAGCTCACATCATTTATTTGTTTGTTTGGGTTTTTTTTTTTTTTTTTTTTTTTTTTTATTTTCTCCAGTACCGGGAACCGAACTCACAACCTTGAGCTTGCCAGGCAGGCGCTTTGCCGCCGAGCTAAATCCCCAGCCCCTGCTCACATTATTTATGTAGGTAAGAGTGGTTAGTTAACATAATTGCATGAGAGGTGCCTTTGAAAATGAGGATGACCGGTGTCCTGTTTCTATCACCCGGTTCAAACCAGGCCTTCGTTCACTAGGTCATGTACCAAACAAATGTTTCTGGCACCTTCTGTATATCCAGTGCTCTTCTAGGTGCTGGGGATCCAAGAATTCTCATATGTAAGATCCGACCCACATGAAGTTACCTTCTGCTGGGAGGAACAGACAGCAAGATGTTACCGTGGGCAAGGTGGGAATAACCAGTGGAGAAAAGTAAAGCAAGGAAAGAGGCTGAGGAGTGTGTAGGGCATCAGAGGTGGGTGGAGAGTGCACAGTTTTCATAGGGTGGGTGATCGGAGAAAACCTCACTCAGCAGGACTCAGCAAGCCACATCTGAACAAAGAGCAGGGCAGGTAGAGGAGGAATCCTTGCAGATTTCCAGAGAAAGAATGATGCAGGCAGAAAGCGGCAGTGCTAGGACGCTGAGGAGGGAGCGTGCCCTGCGTGCCTGAGGAACCCTTCAATTAGTGCAGCAAAAGGAGAGCAGAGAAGGGTGCTAGAAGGGATCTGAGGGAAATCGGGGAAATTCTTCATATATGGGTTTGTGTTTCATTCAGGGAAGCAGTGGACAGTTCTGGGCAGTGGTCTTTCCCCTCCATCTTAACTAGAAATTTTAAAGTCACCAAATCATCATCGTATCACCTCTGCAATAGCGATTAGACTAAATATTTTTGGATCATTTGCTATGGCCGTGTACTGTGCCGTGTATTGTAAGCACTTGACCTGCAACGAAGACCGTCCAACTGCAGTGAAGGCAGGGTTCACACCCATAGTTCACATCCCTCGTTCATGGTAACGCCTCACGCAGATCGTACCACACCTCACACAGCTTCGAAACAGTTGCCAAGTTGTCACAGCAGTCAGTGTTTCAGCCTGAGAAATTACAAATCCTTGAACCCGAGAGTCATTAGCATGCTGCATTTTAAAAACTCGTGTTCCCCCAGATCTGTTACCACATTGTGCACTTAATACTTTCTGTGTACGTTGAACACGACATAATTTTCTTCAGGCTCAGGAATAAATTTTCTTTATCTCTACCTTAATTATCTCAAAAGCCATTCCACTGACAATGATCTTTTTTTCTTTTTTAACTTTCCTAGTCACTTAAATATGACATGGCTAGAGAATTTAAGTCAAATATAAGAATAGCATTTCTTGGGGCTGGGGATTTATCTCAGCGGCACAGCACCTGCCTGGCAAGCGCAACGTCGTGAGTTCGATTCCCTATACTGGAAAAACAAACAAACAAACAAAAGAATAGCATTTCTTACATTCCTAATAGACAGTTATGGAACCACATTTTTCACTTTCTCCCAATGCCTCCCAATATGATATGTTTAGCAGGGGCTTAATAAAGTATGATTATACACCGTCTCATGGTTTTCTGAAGATTTCCCTTCTGCTTCAAGAAGAACTTAATTCTCTGTAATGATTGTTGAATTTTAAGATTACCTTTCCTTTGGAGAAGTACGTAGCAGCCAAAGACTATGAAGCTGAAGAAAGAACACAAGTTATTTTAATGACTTTAAAAATAGGTGAATCCAGCTCTCTGCCTACTCTCTGCGTTGAATCATCTGAATATTGCTGAAGAAAAAAGTCACTTGTGAGTCATACTGTGAACTTACGTGAGCACCCAGTGCTCTTTGGCACTTTACTACCCCAACAGACTGTTTCCCACACCGTCTGTCTCTCAGAGATATTGTTTCACTCTTCTTGGTCTCCTCAAACCTCCAGTATCTCCCAGCACGATTTCCCAACTCATAACATGGTCTTGTTTTTGACCACTGAGATCCGTACTCTCAGGCATTTATCTCAGTGTAAAAGGAAAAGGCTTTTTTCAAAGCCAGCTCCTCAGAGATGGAGGGGTCTCACTGCCACAGATCAGTCTCACCTTGTACAGGTGTGCACAGGCCTTTTATAGTAAGAAACAAAGAGCACACAAGAAACAGACCTCTGCAGGCTGGCTTGTCGCTGCCAGCCCTTTTCTCTTCCCTAGGTTCTGGAAACAGAGCTGAATCCCAAGCTCCCGGGGCCAGCACCTGCATATTCTATCCATTCATCTGCGCTGAGCTGAGGAGGGGGTGGCAGTTTACACCCCAGGCCTAAGGAAGTTTGCATAAGCTGTTAGTCTCTAATGAAAAAAATTTATGTTAAAATTCCATTTTGTCCTGCTGGTTATCATCTTATACTATACAAAAAGAAGTAGAAGCAACCAGACCAAACCTCCTTCCTCTTCCACCTCCACACTGGCAAACCATCTGCGCAGGTAGCCACACTGTCTGCCTTCCTCCTGTTCCAATGGAAGGAGTGCCCTTACTCAACCAAAAACCAGTTCCTCCAGACCCATGTCTTCTGGAATTCTCAGGTACTTACCTTCTGTAATTAGCCTCCATCTTTCTCCAGAGTTACTCCCTCTTTAAAGTACAATTCCAACAGCAAATAAGCATTTTGCAGTCTACCATGGCTAAAAAAGAAGTCCTTGTTAACTGTCTCTATGCGCCCAATCCTCGTATAACCTTAGTATGCATGCTATGACCTCCCAATAAAACTAGAGAAAGTGGCTGCAATTCTTCACATTCTCCACCCAAGATACTTCACTGGGCTTCTGTGCTTGTCTTCCCACAGAAACTGCCTTTATCCAGCCCTGCAGTGACGTCATGTTGGCCAGTAAAGGGTTCACTGTAACTCCCATGAACTCGGCACTGATGTATCTAATTGCCTATTTGACATCTTTACTTTGAAGTCCAGTAGACAACTTAATCTTTTCTAAAGAGAAAAAAATACAGAATTTCAAAGCAAGATAATAGGAGATTAGCAATGGTTAATATATTGTATAGTGTTATCTTCAAAGTAGTTGCTCAGATTCAAGATATAGGCATGCATAATTGATCAAACAATATAAGCACAAACCATTTTTTTCAATGAATTAAAAGAAGTCAGTAGTATAACTGTCTTATCTATCTTTTGTATATGTATTTTTTCATTCCCCTTCCTTATTTTCTCCTTTCACCCATCCCAGTTGTTCTTTCTTTTTGAGTTTCTTTCCCTTTCCCAATATCTGCTATAGATTTATTTTTTCAGTTTCTTATTTAATTTTTCAGTTTCTTACACTAGGGAGACAATACAGTGTTTACAGAGGAGAGTTTGATTTACTTCACTTCTAAGTATGATCTCTAGTTGCATACCTTTACCTATAAAAGCCATGAATTTATCCTTCTTTATAGCTGAATAGTACTCCATTATATAAAAATACCACATCTTTTTATCCATTCCTCAGTTGATGGGCATTTGGGTTGTTTCCAAGGTCTAGCTGTTATAAATTGCTCTGATGTAAACAAGGGTACACAAATATCTCTGTGGTATGATGTTTTTAATTCTTTTGGGAAGATACTGAGAAGGGGGATAAGGTCAAATGGGACCTCCAGTCCTGGTTTTTTGAGGAATCTCTACACTGATCTCCACAGTGGTTACACCAGTCTACATTCCCACCAGCAGTGGAGTAGGGTTCCTTTCTCCCCACAGCCCCTTCAGCAGTTGTTATTGGTTGATTTCTTGATGATAACCATTCTTTCCAGGGTGAGATAGAATCTCAGTGTTGTTTTAATTTGCATTTCTTGAGTGACCGATGATGTTGAACATTTTTTCATGTATTTATTTGCCATTTATATTTCTTCATCTGAGAAGGGTGTGTTCATCTCAGATGCCCATTTTTGGATTGGGTCTTTGAATTTGGAGGGCCTGATTTTTTTTCAACTCTTTGTATGTTGTAGATAGAAGTCCTTTGTCTGAGGGACATAGACAACTTAATCTTAAAACATCAAAAATACCTTTTTCTCCTAAGAAGTGTCCCTTGTCATTCTTTTACATTTCAGTAAATAGCTATCATTCTTCCATCTGCTCCCACCAAAGGCCAAGGAAACATTCTTCTTCCCTCTCTTCTGACCCATCAGGTCCTCTAGCAATGCTGCTGGCTTTATCTCCAAAATATTGCCTGAATCCTCCCTACTGTTCTCCATCCCTCCCACCACTGTAGTCCAAGACGCCTTCATCTCTCACAGTCGCCCCCTTTAGGATCCTTTCTTATGTGATTGCTTGACTTTTGTACATTTTTTGTCAGATCAAATCATGTTCATGACAGACACTCTCTAAAGCCTCCCACTTCACCTAAAGAACTGGTCACACGCCTCAGCCTGGCCTTTGAGATCCTTCATAATACAGCTCCTCTTCCGGTCCATCCTCTTCTAGTACTGAGTCCCACTGACTCATTAAGCTACAGCTTTCTTTCTGTTCCTCAGACGCAGGCCATTCTTCTGCTTCCAGACCTTGCTGTTTTCTCTGCGCAGAATCTTTCCCACAGGTGTCCAGGCAATTGGCCCTTCTTATCTCTTAAGACTCTCAGCAAAGCCTTATCTAAACAGATGTGGCTTTCTTATTCACCCCCTCCAAAACTGTCCCCAGCACCTGTTTCTTTGTGTTATTTATCACTATTTTAAAGGAATCTTGTTTGATTCCTTTGTTTTTCTTAATTGACTTCCTTGAGTGTAGGAACTGTGAAAGCAGAAGTCTTGTCTGTCTTATTTACTGCTGCGTCTGTCGCACCTCCAATGGGACACACTAGGAAGGAGACGCTGAGTAGTTGAAGGAATGAAGCTGTTGAAAGAATAAACCACTAACACATGGAACAGCAATAGCAATAACAAAGAGGCTGGACTATTAAGTTATAAAAATTGTTCCAGACTCTCAGGGAAAGATTTTGAGAGTAATAGGATATGCCAGAACTTCCTTCCCGAGTAGCAAATGAATCCAACAACAATAACAACAAACATGCTATAAAATGAACAAAAACATCACCGGCAACACCAGAAAAAAGGAATGGGCACCTTAAATCGTACAATAGGAAAGTGGGAGCCAAAAATACAAACAGAAGGCGTGGACAAGGTAAACTGTTGCCTGGCTCCTAACTCTGCCCCTGACTTGCAGAAGCAATGAAGTAAGTAAAAATCCCGAAAATACTTATTGATTCCCCCCAGTCCATATGTAAATACGAAAAGACCTAGGAAATGCCTATGTGTTTCTATGGCTATGTTCAGGGTAGGGAGGGAGGAGCGTCTGTTGGAAAGAGATGGACAAACCTGAAGGTTGTGTCACAGAAACTTGTTTTGAGGAAATGAGAGGTCTTGGACAATGCTGCCACCACCCCACAGGGTGCTTTTGTGTGGACTGCAAAAAGATCCACTGTCCTCTAAGCGGATGTGAACCCACTGTGTCAGAGCACGCGAAACTGGACAAGTTGCTCAGCGAAACACAAGCCGTATGTATGACAAGAAGAAGCACAGTAGTTACTCAAGTATACTGTGGCCAAAGCAAGAAGCGATGGAGAATGGAAAATACATAAATCCCATCATTCTTTCCTAAGATTCTTTTATTTACTGTATCACTTTACTAAATTTAGCTTTCCTTTGGATCCATATTTCTGGCTTGGTGTTAGCAGAAAGAATCCTATTTCAGCTTTGAATTTGGAAGTTGTCTCAATGAGTTGAACAGGGAGGTTATTGCCGCAGGTGCACAATACAGATAAAATTGTTGAACAGCGACACCATTAACAGTAAAGTATTCAGGCCGAAAGTATTTCTGAGAAGAATATCCCATCTTTGTGTTTAAATGAAAAGCTTTGTGGGAGTCTTGGTTACAGAACAGAAAGTAAACATTGTAAAACTGCAATATGAAAATAATATGAATAGCAAATATCATAAAAAGTGGGGAGTGGATGTGAAAGGAAATAGAATGCTAGTTTTCTCATCTTCTTGGCAAGGAGTAAATGGAAACTGAATACAATAGAAATGTATGTTTTTAAAAACAAAGCTTCAAACCTCTTAATCCTTTCCATGGTCTATCTTTTCTTTTTTGAGTATTTTTTAGTTTTGTCACAGTAATTTTATATATTTATCAGGTACAGATGATATTTCAATCCATGTATATAATGTGTAATAGTTAGAGTGGTGTAATGGACATGTCCATTACCTCAGATATTTTCTTTATGCTGGGAGTAGTCAAAATCTTGTCTACTGGCTATTTTGAAAATTCAGTTAGTTATTACCTCATAGTTATCTTGTTATGCTACACAGAGCGTAGAAATTATTCCTCCTATCCAAGTACATCCCTGCATCCATAACCACCCTCCTAGCATCCCTCTCTGTTCCTCACACTCTTCCCAGGATATGGTAACCATCCTATTTTCTACATTTTTGATAACAACATGGGAATATATAGCATTTATTTTTCTGTGCCTGACTTATTCCAATTAATACAGTGGCCTCTAGTTCCATACACATTGCTGCAAGTGACAGAATTTCATTCTTTTTATGGCTGCAAAATATTTACATATATACATATACACACACACACATATATATCACATTTTCTTTATCGATTCATCAGTTGATAGACACTTAGTTTGATTAACTTCTTCATTATTGTGACTAGTGCCACAGTAGACATGAAGTACAGATGTATCTCAGTGTATTTACTTCTTTTCCGTGTATGCCCGGTGGTGAGACTGCTGGGTCATATGGTAGTTCTAGTCTTGATTGGTTTTTTTTGGAACTGCTGTTTTCTATAAAAGGTGCACTAATTTATATTCTCTCCAATGGTGTGTGAGTTCCACACTCTTGCCAGCATTTTTTTACAATAGTCAGTGGGGTTAGGCTCTGGATTTTGATTTTCATTTCCTTGCTTATCAGTGACACTGAGCAATTTTTCATATGCCTTATCAGTCATTTGTAATTCCTTTTGAGAATTATCTGTTCAAGTTGTTTGCCTGTTTTTTAGTTGGTTTGTTTCTCTTTTATTTACTATTGAGTTTCTTAATAATATTAGAAATTAATCTTTTGTCAGCTGAGTAGTTTACAAATTTTTCTCCTGTTCTGTAGCTCATCTCTTCACTCTGTGGATTATTTCTTTTGCTGCACAGAAGCATTTTAGGTTAATGCCATTTTTGTCAATTTTTAATGTTGCTGCCTTGCTTTTAGGGTCATAACCAAAACGCTTTGCCCAAACCAGTGTCCTGAAGTATATTTTCTTCTCATAGCTTCATATTTTTGCATATTACATTTAAATTTTTGATCCATTTTAAGTTGATTTTTCTGTATATGATGAGCAAGAGGTCTAGTTTCTTTTTTTTTTTTTTTTTTTGGTTTTTCTCCGGTACCGGGAACCGAACTCACGACCTTGCGCTTGCAAGGCAGGCGCTTTGCCGCTGAGCTAAATCCCCAGCCCCGAGGTCTAGTTTCTTTCTTGTGTGGATATCCAGTTTTCCCAGCACCATTTGTTGAAGAATCTTTCCTTTCTCTGACATATGTTTTTGCTGCTTTTGTTATAAATGAGTTGACTGTATTTTTGAATTCTCTGTTCTTCTCCACTGTCTAAATGTCCAGTTTTGGGGGTAGGGCTGTATATTTATTTGTTGGTTGGTCTTTGTTTTTTGGCACCACCTTATTTGGCTTCCTGTTGAGCTTTGTCGCATGGTTTAGAGCCAGGTAGGGTAATGCTACCACTTTGTCCTTGTGCTCAGAATTGCTTTGACTACTCTGAGTCCTTTGTTCCTCCATACAAATTTTAGGAATTTTTGCCTATTATTGTGAAAAATGTCATTAGTATTTGATAGAACATTACAGAATCTGTAGCTTCCTTTGGGGGAGTATAGCCACTTTAACAGTATTAATTCTTCCAATCAATGAACATGGATTGTCTTGCTTTTTTTTCTGTGTCTTCTTCAATTTATCAGTGTTTTGCAATTTTCATTATAGACATTATTCACTTTTTTGGCTAAGTGTACTTATAGGTCTTTTTGTTTGTTTTTACAGCTTTTATGAATGGAGTTGTTTTCTTGATTTATTTTTCAGTAATTTTTCATTGGTGCCTTTAAAAAGCTACTGAATTTTTATACTGACTTTGTATCTTGCAAATTGCCTGCATTCATTCTCATCTTTATGTTTTTCTGTATATAAGATCATGTCATCTGTAAACAATATTTTGGTTTCCTCCTTCCCTATTTGAAATACACAGCTGTGGCAAACATATCTGTTAATGCCATTTGATCTACTATTTAGTTTAATTCCAACGTTACTTTGTTGACTGTTTGGAAGGCCTGGAAAGTGAAGTGTTGGAGTCTTGTATTAGAGTCTTTTCTATTTCTTTTTATTTCTTTCTTTCGTTCTTTGTCTTAGATTTATAACATTATATTGAGTAACAGTGGAGAAAGTAGATATCCTTGTCTTGTTCCTAATCTTAGAGAAATTGATTTGTTTTTTCCCTCAGTATAATGTAGCTTCTGAATTTGTCACACATAGCCTTACTGTGTGGAAGTACATTTTTCTATACCCAATATTTAAAATATTTTCATCATGAAAGGGTGCTGATTTTTTTTTTTTTTTTTTTTTTTTGGTTTTTTCACCGGTACCGGGAACCGAACTCACGACCTTGCACTTGCCAGGCAGGCGCTTTTGGGTGCTGATATTTTATCAAATGCTTTTTCGGCATCTATTGAGATGTTGATAACGCTTTATCTTTGACTCTGTTGATATAATTACTTTATTTATCAATTTGCATATATTAGACCGTCCTTGCTTTCCTGAAATAAATCTCACTTGAATGTGGTGAATGATATTTTTGATGAGCTGTTGAATTTGATTTGCTAGTATTTTTGAGAATTTTTACATCTCTGTTCATCAGGGATATTGATCTTAACAGAAATGTATCCATTTTTCCTGTTTTCCAGTTTGTTGACATATAGTTGTTCTACTAATTCCTAAGGTTTCTTTGTGTTTCTGTGAACTCAGTTGAAATGCCTTTTTTTCATGTCAGATTTTGTTTATTTGGCTACTTCTCACTCTCCCTCCCTCCCTCCCTCCATGAGAGAGAAAAAGAGAAAGAGAGAGAGAGAGAAAGAGAGAGAGAGGTAAACTAGCTAAAATTCTACCCATTTTATTTTTCTTGTCAGAAAATCTGTTTTTTATTTCTTTGATCTTTTAGAATTGTTTTTTCAGGGGTTTTGTTTGGTTTTGTTTGTTTTGCTTTTAGTCTCTATTTCAGCAATTTCTGCTCTGAACTTTGTTATTTCCTTCTACTATTTTCAGATTTGATTTGATCCTCTTTTCTAGTTCTTGGGTTATATTATTAGGTTGCTTATTTAAAATCCTTCTTTTTTAATGTAGGCACTTATTGTTATAAACTTCCCTCATGTTCTGCTTTTACTGTGCCTGTAGGTTTTGTATGTTATATTTCATTTTCATTTGATTCAAGAACTTTTTAATTTCTCTCTTGACTGTTTTTCATTGACCCACTCGTCATTCAGGATAATATTCCATGTGTTTGCACAGTGTTTAGAGTTCTCCTTGTTGTTGAGTCCTCATTTCATTCTCTGTAGTCAGAGAATATATTATGCTCTGATTTTGCTTGTTTTCAATTTGCTGAGATTTGTTCTGTGCCCTAACATGATCTGTCTTGGAGAATGTTCCATGTACTGATGATGAAAAGGACATGTACTCTGCAGCTATTAGATGAAATTCAGCAGGGATACATATGTGTTGAGGCCATTTGGTCTATAATACACTTTAATTTCAATGTTTCTTTGTTGAATTTTAGAAAGGTCTAGATAATCTATCTATTGAGGAAAGTGAGGTGTTGTAGTCCCCAACTACTGTGGTATTAGAGTCTTTCCTTTTAGATCTAATAATGTTTGCACTAGATAATTCAGTGTGCTAGGACTTGATGCATATATACTTACAATTGTTATTTCTTCTTTTTAATTGATCCCTTTATAGTTATATAGTAAGCTTCTTTGTCTCTCTTAATAGTATTTTATTTAAAGACCGTCTTATCTGATACAAGTATATCTATTCTTGCTTGCTTTTTATTTCTGTTTGCGTAGGTTATCTTATTTCATACCTTCATTTTCAGTGTATGTATATCTTCACTGGTGAAGTGAGTTTCTTGTAGGTAGCACACCACTGGATCTAGCTTTGTTTTGTTGTTTGTTTTTTTTTTTATCCATCCAGCTACGCTATCTTTAAATTTATGAATTTGGGCTGGAGATATACCTCAGTGGCATAAGTGCCTGCTTGGCAAGCAGAAGTTCCAGAGTTCAATCCCCGGTACCACAAAAAAAAAAAAAAAAAAAAATTATGAATTTAGGGGGGCTGGGGATTTGCTCAGTGGCACAGTGCATGCCTTGCAAGCTCAAGGTCGTGAGTTGGATTCCCAGTACTGGAAGAAAAAATAAATAAATTTATGAATTTAAGATGTTTACATTTAAGGTTATATTAATAAACAAAAATCATACTCCTGTCATTCTGTGAACTTTTTCCATGTCATGTATTCTTTCTCCTTTCTTCTGCTGTTGCTGACCTTTGTAATTTGGTGGTTTTCTCTGTTAATAATGTTTGATTTTCTTTTGTGTATGTGCTGTACTGCTGTTTTGTACTTTTTTGTGCTTTTATGGTGATAGCTGTCATTCTTTCATTTCTGGTGTAGTGAAAGAATCTCTTGTAGGGCCAGTCTCATGCTGATAAATACCCTAAGGTTTTGCTTGTCTTGGAAAGTCTTTCATTTCTTAAAGATAGTTTTGTTGGATGTAGTACCCTTAGTTGGCATTTCTTTTTCTTTCAGGATTTTGAATGTATCATACTATTTTCTCCGGCCATATAAAGTTTCTTCTGAGAGGTCTATTGTTGTCTGTGGAGGTTTCCTCACAACTGATTCCATCCTTTATTTGCTGCCTTAGCATTCTGCCTGGTGCTTTTGACAGTTTGACTATAATATGCCTCAAGATTTAGCTATGACAAATTGTGCTGCTGTAAACATGGGTGCACATATATTGCTGTGGTATGATGTTTTTAATTCTTCTGGGAAAATACCCAGAAGGGGAATAGCTGGGTTAAGTGGGACTTCTAACCCTAGTTTTGTGAGGAATCTCCACACTGATTTCCACAGTGGTTTCACCAGTCTACACTCCCACCAGCAGTGGAGAAGCCTTCATTTTTCTCCCCCAGCCTCTCCAACATCGGCTTTGTTTTTGTCTGTGTTGTTGGTATTTTGCTATTGGTCTTTTTAAAACTTATTCTCTTTAAAATAATATGCCTCAGACAGGAACTTTTTGTTTGTTTGTTTTAATCTGTAATGCGTACTTTGAGCTTCCCGGATTTATATTCCATACTTTCTCCAAGATTTGGAAACGTTTCAGCAATTATTTCATTAGGTTTTATAAGCCTTTTTCCTTTTTTTCTGAAACATCTATAATATGACAGTTTGCTTCCTTGTGTCTGATAAATCTTGAGGATTTTCTTTATTCTTTTTCTTAATCTTAATGACCTATGTTAAAGCTGAGAAATTCTTTCTTCTGCCTGATCAATTTTGTTGAAGCTCTCTGTGTTTTTGTTCTATTTATTGAGTCCTTTAGTGCCAAGATTTATGATGTCTATCTCTTTGCCAAATTTCTCATATTATGAAATATTTTCCTAATTTTGTTGAATTGTCTGTATTCTCTTACATCTCACTGTTGCCTTACAATCATTCTTCAGTATTCACCAGGTGGTTAGTCGGTTTCCTTTTCTTTAGGTTCTGTTGTTACTGTGTTTTATGGAGGTGTCACGTTACCTTGTTTCTTCATACTTCTTGTGTCCCTACCTTGGTTTTGTGCAACTTGTGGGTCAGTTGCCACTAATAATTTTACAGGCTGCCCTGCATGGTAAAAGACTTTCTGCTGCTGATGTGTTTTATCCTGTTAATTGGATATGCTGCACCGGCTTTAGTTCAGGTAATGCCTTAATGTAATGTCCATGTAGCTGCGTTAGCTATAATCAACATTGTGAATATGTCATTGGCCTACACTGCAAAGGTTGCAGGACTGCACTACCAACCAGCGTGCAACTCCTTTTTGAAGAGCATGCTCACTGGCAGCTGCAAGCATAATGCACCTGGCTACAGGTATGGAGCACCTTTAAGTTTCCATGGGTCATGAAGGCAGAGCTGCCCTGGTAGGCCTATGCAGGTATGACACAGTGTACTCTATAGTGGACTGGGGTGCCTGTGAGTGCCTGAGATATGCACAGGTGATTCTGAGGGGTTTCCAGTGATCAAATTGCTCAAGGAGTTCTGCTCAGCTGCTTCCTGGGGTCAAGGGTAGGTGGGCAGGCCTGAGCATCTGTTTCCTGGGGCTTCAATGAGTCACGCTTCTGAAAAAAAAAAGGCTCTTCAAATGCTTCTTGAAGCTGCAGGAGGATGGATGGGGCCACTCAGTTGTGTCCCAGGGGTCTCAGCAGGCCAAGCCATTCAGGAAAGGTCACTTGTCTACTACTCTGGGCCTCTGTAGCCTAAGCCACCCAGGGTGGGTTTCTGAAGTGTTTCACTGGGCTTCCTGGCTGGTTTGCGAGACTGCATTAGTGGAGCTGCTGGAGGCAGATGCCTTACCGGAGAGGACCTGAGGTGGACAGGGTCTCAAATGGCTTGGGGAATGGGCACATCACATGGGCTAGGGGAACTACACTTGCGGCTTGTACAGGCTGCAGGGCTCTATAGCAGCTAATGCGTCGGTTGTCTGTGCATGAGTGGGATTTCCAAAGGCCTCCTGCCTACCATCTCCCCACCAAGCAAACTCCCTTTTGGTTCAGGTTGATCTCAGGAAATGGAGTGGTAGATCCTATGCGCTTAGTTCCCTGCTTTATAAGGTTGTTGTATATGTCTGTGCTCAGCAGAATCTCCACTACATCCCCACTGCACTCCGATGCTCTGCCTCAAATATGCCAAGGAAATAGCTGCTGCTTCTTGTTTTAATACTTTGTTTTGGAGGGAAGCACACTAGGCACCTCTGACTTGCTATTGTGATATATTTTCTAGCTTATAGGCATCTATCAGGTAATGTACTAAAATTAATTCTGAATACTATACTAGTAATTACTTCCACTGTTCACAGCTTATTTTGTTAAATTTAAGTAACTATAGATATAATGTAGTTTATTTAAAAGTAGTATGTAGAATATGACCCATTGTTCTAAAACCATTTGTTTTTTTTTTTCCATTTATATGCATAAAAGGCTAATGCAAGGATAATTCCTAAAATTAACAATAGTTAATTCTGGGCCCTGGGATTCTAGACAGTATCTTTTGAATTTTCATGATCTGTTTGAGTTCACGAGGTCACTTTAGGGATGAAAAAACTTGAGATACCCTCCTGCCTTTTTTTCTAGCCTTATCTTGGCTCCATTTTTGCCGTTCTATTCCCCACAGATGCAAAGCTAAGTAATATCCAGGTGGACTCCCTGTCCCTTCTCACCCTCTGACAGGAGGTGGGATTCCACTTGAGGCCAGGTATTTCCAGGCTTGCCCTGTGATGAGGATCAGGTGGCAAAAGAGGTATCTGTACTTCCCAACCAACCTCTGTAACATCTGGCATATTGCCCACCCAAAGAGATTTGCTGATCTCTTTTAGAACTTTCTCTGAAGACAAAAAATGTCAACCTAGAAGAACATTCAATCCTAACTCTTGACAGATGAATGGATAAGGAAGTGTGGTACATACACACAGTGGGACCTCATTCAGACGAAAGAAGAATGAAATCATGTCATTTGCAGGAAAGGGGATAAATCTTGAGACCATAATATTAAGCAAAATAAGTCAGATACAGGAAGTTAAATGATGCATGGTTTCTCCTATAGAGACCCCCCAAAACATAAATAAGAGTAAAATAAAGTAGAGATGGTGGGAAACAAGGAGGGAGACTTTTTGGAGATGGGGCAGGGGCAGGAAATCAGGCGCAGGGCAGGAGGGAGAAGGTAAAGGGATCAAAAATTGAGATTCAATATATACATGTGCCAGTTCCCCAAAGTGAATGTAACTACTCTATAAACAAACATACAGAAACAAAAAGCATAACTCTCATTTCAGTCAGGATACTGAAAGTTTCTTAATTTCTTTAACCAAAAACAAAACCAAAGAAAAGAAAGTTAATTTCTTAACATACAAAGAGGATAAGGAATTTTTGTCAGGAAATTTGCAGTCTCTCCCCTGCCCTAGATCTACACTCTGTCTTCTGGGGAAGTGTCAGGCATGTGACGGCTGTGACCTGTCATCATCAGAGGCCTGAGCACTTCCGTCCATTGTGTGCTGGTGTTAGAGTCACTGGTGAAAACACAGCAGTCAAACACTGGATGGAACAATGCTTGAGGCACAGAGCAAGGAGGCAGAACGAGTTCAGCTTCTGCAGCAGCCTTCAGAGCCCTGGCCACGTGGTAACTGTTGGCAGACAGGGTGGGGCAGCTGGCCTCTGTGCGCCGCTCTTCTGTTGCAGCAAAAAAGACCCCATGTTCTCTCTTCAGGGGCAGAGATGGAGTAGATCGGTTGGGATTGGTCAGGTGTCACATGATGCACAGGTGAACAGAACAGAGAAATACACACTGATTTTAAAATGAGGAAAAGGGGGCTGGGGATTTAGCTCAGCGGCGAAAGCGCCTGCCTGACAAGCAGAAGGTCATGAGTTCAGTTCCCGGTACAGGAGAAAAATCAAAACCAAAATAAATAAATAAATAAAATGAGGAAAAGTATTTCTGTGCAGGATAATAAGTTTAAGGCAGACTATGAAGACTCTACCTAAAAAAAAAAAAAAAAAAAAAAATCCAAGTTTCAGGCTCTTTCTTACATGGCTAAGAGGAGGGCCAAAGACTGCATAAGAGACTGCCTTTCCCAATGGAGAGAACACAGGAATGCCTGCAATGCTTTGCTGAAGAGAGGGGGAAATAGCACGGACTAAGTTTCCATGATCGGGAGGGGGAAGCATCACACAGCAGTTTTATAAAAACTGAGGCCTCTATGGTACTTTGCCAAAAGTTTCCCTTAAGATGAGGATTATTTTTGTGTTTTGGTTTTTTGTTTTATTTTTTTTTTTTGAGGCAGGGTCTTGCTATGTAGCCCAAGCTGGCCTTAAAGTCAATATATAGCCCAGGTTGGCCTCAAACTCATGGCAGTCCTTCTGCCTCAGCCTCCCAGGGCTGGGCTTACAGGCATATGAGGATTATTAACTGTTTTGCTCCTGTTGCTGTTTTTACAAAAAAAAAAAAAAAATGTAGTTTGCATCTCAGAAATAAATAGTTTATTCCAAGTTTAGTGTTGCCAGTTAGTGATTTCTTATAAAGGTAAAAAAAAAAAAAAAAAAAAAAAAAACTAGTATAACATCAAATAGGTACTTTAAGAGGGAATTACTCCTTAAATTTATCATGTGGCTGACTAGTATAAATAGCAAATATTCTTATTAGCTCTCTTTCATTGTCCAAGAAAGTTAGGAGACCACTTTCTACTACAGCTGATCAAAAATAAAATTTCCTAATTAAATCATATATTCACTTTTTCAGAATGTGGCTGCATATCAGACTCAGAAAATCAAATCCAACCACAGTCAGCATTAAAAGTAAGTATATTTCATTTTATTACCAGAACCTTATGTAAATGGTGATCTGGTTCAAAGTAAATACTTCCTAAGGGCATGTGGATTCTTTTTCCACTTTGCCCTCACAAAAATCCACATGGGAGTGATGGAAAATTAGAAAAATGACTAAGAACTGAGCCACTTGACTCTCATGCCATCCTTCCCACCAACAGGCAATTTGAGAGGTATAGAAGTCATGACAGTCCAAGAAGAAGTTTGGCTACCTAAAAATATTCAATTTAATACTTCGTTTCATTTCATTATAGGTCCTTCAACATCAGTTGGAATCATTTCAGGCTCTTCGAATGCAGACTTTGCAGAATGTTACTATGGTATGATTCCTTTAACTTATGGATAGGAAAGACCATAACTGAAAGTGCCATCCCATCTTCTAAACTGATGATCACTAGTCATTTGATGTGTTCATATAGATTTAATAGACCAGAGGTCACAGCATATTTCAGCCTCAAAATCTGCTTTGAGGAAACTACCTTTTTCTGTTACACTTGTTAACTGGGTATGAGACAAAAAGAAAGAGCACACTGAAGTTTTAAACACAAGTTTAAAGTCCTACTGATAAACAGGCTACAGAAAGGGATTCTCTCCAAATGGTTTAGGGGAAAAATATTCTATCACCTTGAGTAACCGAAAAGCCTAGAAATAGCTCAGTTCAGTTTGGCTTAATTCATATGATCAAGATGTGTGTCATCAGGAACAAGTCTTACTCTGTATCTTGGTTCTGCTTTCCAGGACAATGGGTTCTCATATTCCATATGGTGGCAGAAGAGCTGCTAGGAGTGCCAGGCCTCTGTCCATCCAGATATGAGCCAGATAGAGAAGAAAGCATGCTTTGTTCTATTAATACTTGATAATAAGGTTCTTAGCCTAATTGTGATTGCCCCAGATTGGGTCACATGCAGTACTTGAACCCATCACTGTCTAGAGGGAGGTGGTTCCCTGGTTGCTTAGAGCTGAGTCACATGTCCACCGTTGGGGCTAGTGGGAAATCAGCCTGATCAAAGGCATGTGAACTTCGTCCAGGAGAAGCGAGGAGTTGTGAAAACAGAAGGCTGGGGTATGGACACTGGGGCTACCTATCACAACATACCTTCCGAGATACAGAGTAAGACCTGTTCCTGATGACACACATCTTGATCATATGAATTAAGCCAAACTGAAGCGAGCTATTTCTAGGCTTTTTGTTACTCAAGGTAATAGAGTACTTTCCCCCTAAACCATTTGGAAAAACCCTATATCAATGTTACCCCAATTATCTTGTAGCAAAAATACTACAGGGAAATGGAAGAGAAGAAAGACTATTCCTAAGGATGAAAGAATAGACTGTCTTGATGACAAATATCAAAGATCAATTATTTATTCAGCAATGTAAACGTTGAACACCTACATTTGAATATCATTCATAAAATTTTACATTGTACCAATCAACTTTCTTGTTTTATAATCATATGACATAATTTTCTTAAAATTTCCTTTAATAGTAAACATTTATAATAAATTAAACAAATTTAATTTATATTCTCTATGAAATATTTATATGCAGGAAGCATAAAGGTATCTTTTAACTATAATATCTATTATTTCTAAACATTCAAAAGATTGTAAATCTGAAATAAAACTCTAACATTCTACTTTATCTTTTAAAGGTACAATCTGAAATCAGCGAAATATTGAACAAAAGTATTATTGAAGTAGAAAGCCCACAATTTAGCTCAGAAAAAAACCTATTATTCAGCACACACACTGAAAAGGATTTGGTATGTTGTTCTATACAAATTATTCCTATGTTTAGGTATTTCAAAAATGTCCCTACAACTAGTTTCTTCTTTACATTTTCTCCCTCTTCACAGGAAGAATGGAGTATCAGAGATGAAGACAAGGAAATTCCTATCTTGAAAACCTTAAAAGATGTGAGTTCACCTCCCTACTTGCTGCAATATTACTACTTTTAGGACAGTCTGTGAGAGACATATGACTTAGTCCAGATACTGAAAGATCCCCAAGTAAACGTGAATGCAAGGCAAATTGTACAGCCCAACTGTATCGGGTTAATATCCCTTAGTTATTGCAGGCTGATCAGCTCTGCAATCTCCCAAATGAGGGTATGGCAAAGGCTAAATAAAAAGACACAAATGGAATGATTTCAGGGCTCCAGCAGGATCAAAGCCCTCTCACAGAATTTGAGATTCTCTTGGGGCTAAGACCAAGACCTTCTCTGGGTGGCCCACATTTATTTAGTTACCAGAAGAAAGGAGGGGAGTACTCAAGAAGGGTAGGACCACTCAAGGATTTCTCCAAGTAAGGTATTAAATTAATCCACCCAGTAGTGAGATGTCTGAAGCTACAGTCTTTATCTAGTTGAGGTTGGATCCAGGTGTCATTGACTGTGATCTTGTCTTATCCTCTGAGGCTTTCTGGCTTCATCCACCATGACAGGCCTTAGTAGGGATTAGTGACTCACAGAGGTTCACTTACTATGAGTCTGCAACCCATTTCCAGATGAGGAGCCTAGGCCTTGGACAGACTCACAGGCGAACATGAAAAGCCAATTGGTTAATTTAAGTCCTACCCAGGGCTGCTTCATAATGGTCTCCATCATATCTGTCCACCAAGGACTGACAAAAACCTAGATTAAATTCCCTAGAACAGCTCTAAACAAAGTCAATATTGCTGTTCCACACTAATTAGGAAATGTATTGCTAGGATAGTCACAGTCCTAAAATCATCCATAGCTAGAAGTGCTAATAAAGGTTGACAATCACTTGAGAAATAGAAATATTTGTTTCCCTTAAATTCCTGTTTGTTCTGTGACCTTCCCACCTATCTATGACAGTCTCTTGAAGGATGCTAAATTTCTGTTTCTGAAATGAGGGCTTGGCTCAGGTATCTCATCCCTTAGGAAATGAGCACAGTTCTAAGCAAATAACTATTGTGGTTCATGCCACATACGGACACACACTCCAAAAAACATCTTATTTTTCTGGAAAAAATAAACCATATTTGTAAGAGATTTTTTTAGTGTATAAATGGATAAATTATTTGTTTTATTATACAATAAAAGTCCTCCACAAAATACTATCTTAATTTCTTGGTCATGTGGCAAATGATGGTATATTTATCATGTACTTTTACTGTTACTAGCCTATAGAGAAGCAAGAAGAAATCCTTTCTATGGAGAAAATTCATCATTTTGAAGATTCCAAGGCACTTCATTCAGTTGAAGAAAAATTCAGTAGCAATAATGTCAACAGTCCCTCTCGAAGTACAAATATTCCATCTCAGATACATTACAAGGATACAGTAATTCTTGAGAACTTAAAACCTTCCACAGATAATTCAGCTTCAAACATAATTATGAACCCCTCAGAAAAGTCTGATGTGTTAAAGAATTATAATAATATTTACAGTTTTTTGCCTACAGTACCTCAAAATGTGATGACTCCAGCTAATACAATAATTCTCGACAAATCTAAAATTACTGTGCCTTTTCTGAAGCACGGATTCTGTGAAAATTTAGATGATATTTGCCACTCTATTAAACAAATGAAGGAAGAGCTTCGAAAGTCACACAATAGGGAATTGGCACTTACAAATGAACTGCAAACTTTAAAAACAGATACAAATATTCAAAGTAATGATAAACATGACCTGTCTCCCACTGACAAGGAAAAATTTAATTTTAGTGAGGAAAAAAGCATAAATGATAATTTAAATGAAGATATAAAATTAAAGAGAATTGCAGAATTAGAGGCATTAGTAAACAAATTACTCCCACTCAGACAAACAGTATCAAAATTCCATGTACATTTTTGTAGGAAATGTAAAAAATTATCTAAGAGTGAGATACACAGGGGTAAAAAGAATGAGAAAAAATATAAAGATTTTCCTATCACTGGCAAGAATATTACCGAGATAAAGTTCCAGCCCAGAGTGCCAAGATATACGCTATCGTCCCTTGACCAAACAAAATGTGAACTAAAAGACAAAGAAGCACAACCATTTGTAGTAAAACAAGGATCAGTACTACTCGAAAATGAGAAAACATCCAAATTCAATTCTGTTACTGAGCAATGTGTTGCAAAAATTCAGTACTTACAAAATTACCTAAAAGAATCTATGCAGATTCAGAAAAAAGTAACAGAACTGGAGAATGAGAATCTAATCCTTAAGTCCAAAATGAAACCTCTTATCTTGACTACACAATCCCTGATACAGAAAATTGAGACAAATGAAAAACAACTTAAGAATATGGTTGAAGAAAAGAACACTATTCAGTCCAAGTTAATTAAAACAGAAGAAGATAGTAAAGAATGTCTTAAAGAACTTAAGAAAATAATTAGTAAATATAATGTTCTCCAAGGCCAAAATAAAATGCTAGAAGAAAAAATGAATCAACTTTTTTTGGAGAAGCAACAAACGATAGAGGCATTAGATCAACTGAAAAGTAAAGAACATAAAACTCAAAGTGATATGGTGATTGTCAATAATGAAAATAACCAAATGAGTATAGAAATGGAAGCAATGAAAACAAACATTCTGCTGATACAAGATGAAAAAGAAATGTTAGAGAAAAAAACACACCAACTTTTACAGGACAAAAGCTCACTTGAAAATGAACTAAAAGAAAGACAGCTGGAGATCATGCAGCTAAAAGAGAAAGAAAGATTGGCAAAAACTGAACAAAAGACACTTATTCAAATAATAGAAACAGTTAAAAATGAAAAAGCAAATCTTGAAACAGCGTTACAAGAATCTACTGCTGCCAGGCAAATGATGGAAAGGGAAATTGAGAATGTTCAAACCTACCAATCCACTGCAGAACAGAATCTGCGGAAAGAAATAAAAAATGCAAAATCAGAAGCAAGTATTTATAAAAACAGCTTGTCAGAAATCAGCCAGGAATGTGAAATGTTATCTAAAATGGTAATGGAAATTAAGACAGATAATCAGATTCTGAAAGAAGAACTGAAGAAACATAGCCAAGAAAATATAAAATTTGAAAACAGCATCAGCAGACTTACAGAAGACAAAGTACTTTTAGAGAACTATGTACGAAGCATAGAAAATGAAAGGGATACCTTGGAATTTGAGATGCGGAATCTTCAACGAGAATATTTGAGTTTAAGTGATAAAATCTGTAGTCAGCACAATGATCTATTAAAAATGGCTTACATTCCAAGAAGGGAGAAATTCCATTTAGACAATTATGATACTTGTCAAGACATTTCAAAGAGTAGGCCTTCAGCTCCTGATTTGAAAGGTATGTATGTTGTGGTAGACAGCAGAGATGCATGGAAGATGCTTTTAGCCTTTTGAGCACTAACCAGAGTACTGAAATAAGAAGAAAACTTTAGGATGGATATAATTTACTTTTGTAATATTTGCATCTGATTTATTATATAATGGGATTAGTTAGGAATTCTATTCTTTAGATAAAACTCATTTCATTTGTATTAAATAGAGTGAATATACATAAGGCATCTTTGGCAGGGAACAAGGTTTTTTTAATTATGATTCTGAAGTACACTAAGTATTTCCACCTTAAAAGCCTTCTTTTTTTTTTCTTCCAGGAATTCCAAGCAAAATGTATCCACTGCTTCCACCCAAGATATGTAAATAAATTTCTAAAATCAATGTTTCAAAAACTTTTGTTGAAGTGTTTTTCCCCAAAATAATCTTAAATTCACTTTTACGTATGATTACAATGACCTTGTAATTGATTAAAGTAGACTACTTTTTAAAATTAGTATTGATATGCTACTGCTTAACGTTCTGTTTCCTGTGGAGAGTGGCTTACTTATCTAATGTCTCTTAAATGTTAAGCCTTTCTTACATGATCAATTTAATATCCATAAAATATGTTTCAATTTTCAGCCTTAACCAGATGAGGTGGGATCATGTGTAACAGAGTAAATAGCTGACTAAGCAAGTTTATTATTCCTCCCCTTCTTCACTGATGGCTGGTACGACCTGAGTACCAGCAGAATGGGAAACCAGGTAACTTGATGCCTAAGTCGTCCAGGGGTAGGATGCCAGTGACTGCTGACTCTTACCTCATCCTGTCTGAGTCTCAACAATGAAGTTGTTTCCCAGGAAACTACCCAGTATGTTTATTTTCAAACCTAAAAGAATAAATAGTAGTTGCAAGAAAGTAAAAAATGGACACCTCTGCTGTTACCCCATAAATCAAATGTGTATTCCTCTCCTGACACTCAGGAATCTTAATTTGTTTATCTGCTTCACTATTCCTGTTACCGGTGTCTGTATTTATTTTTTCTGTAAATTGGTATGAGTATGTAACCTGTAGATAAAACCTGCCAATTGCATACTTACAACCTTCAGTAAGGCTATCAGAAGATGTTCCCTTTATGAGTCTTATGTAAAGTATGCATTGCTTTAAAGGACACACTAGGAAAACTGCAGCTAACAAAAGACAAAGTTAAAATAGGTAGTGGTGCAGTTTTTAATACTATCTATAAATATGAATCCATTATCTCAGAAGAATACATATATTTATAAAGTTTACTTGGTAATATTAACACAAAGCTATAAATATGATTCAGTTATGTCCACCTGGTAATGCTCTTCCTATTCTGAACACAAATGGCACCTTTGAAGCACACTGTACTTGTGATAGTGTTTTCATGATGTCCACTGACCACTGATGGATTATAAAGCATGAAAACTTACAAATTTACTAACAGTAAAAATTCTGTGTACTACCTTCCCCCTCTTCAAAAGTCAGAAATATATCTGATTTTCCAAATGTAGTAAGGCATGCTTGTAATCCCCGCACTCAGAAGGCTGAGGCAGGAAGACCACAGTGAGTTCGAGGCCAGCCTGGGGTACATAGTGAGTTCAAGGCCAACCTGAACTACCCAGCAAGACCCTGTCTCAGAAAAATAAATCTGGCTTTATACAGCTCCCCTCTGCAGGAGTAAGAATGAGCCCCAGAGAGGAAGAGCTTTACAGCCTCTCTCCAGTCTCATTTCCAGCTCTGAGAAACCTGACCTGGCAGAGGGATAAGCGTTAAGCAAGCACCACTGATAGAAAATAACTTCCCCAACATATTTTAGATATCTTAAATTTCTCTTTTTAATACAAATGTATTTCACACAAATGCCCCCTGCCCCAGCCCCTGGTAGATGAAGACTGTGTGTATAGACCGCACTATCACTTACACTAATATATTTTAAAAGCAGGTATTTTTAAAAGAGTACTGGCAGGTGAAAGAGAAGTGACATGTGGGAACTCGAGGATAGGCCTGAGGTAGGACGCACCAGGAGAGGCCGCTCTGGACAGCTAGAGAAGAGCAGCAGAGGACGCAGAAGGCAAAGCTCATCCTTCTTGCTAGCCATAAGATCTGAGCCAACAATGCATCCTACCACCTCTGCTCATCTCAGAGTGCCACTGGGTAAATAATCTGATTATCTGCATAAAGTATAAATAGAAGGCATCATACCACATATATTTAAACAGCTGTCTCAGTGCAGTAATGGATATGTGCATGAATCATGCACTATGAATGGGTTTAATGTTTATCTCTGATGTGGAGTGTTGTGATACGCTATGACACTTAGGGAACTATCAGTACAACTGTCAAATATGTACCACTAAGAACACTCACCGAGAATTTGCTATGTAATTTCCACCCTGGCTCCAGCCCCCACCCTCTACCCCTAGCTTCCAAATCTGCAATATTGTAACACTAGGAATAAAAGCTTTAAATAAAAGCTTTTTCTGAGACAGGGTCTTGCTGGGTAGAGAAAATTATGCAGAGAAAAGAGAAATTTATGCAGATAATCTTCAAACAGAACATGTTTGAAGATTTTATAAAATTTCAAAACATTATATTGTGCTTAGAAACATAGATCTAAAACCATAGGTCAGCAATCACATATTATTAGCAAACAATATTAAGTAGCAGTACTAAAGTCAGAAAGAAAAGGCACAGTTGCAGTTTTAAATTTCTTTTAAATTCTTGGGCCAGCTGTTATACAAACTTTTCAATCTTTTTCAAATAATCATCTCCTGATATGAGTTGCTGGTAGTTAGGATCCAGGAAGATACTTGTCTTTCAGCTGTTAATACGACTGGACCGAAGCAGTCTTGTAATTCTTCATATTCAGTGCCCTAAAATTTGGAGAAAGAAGCACATTTAATTTTATAGGTGCAGGTTAATACATTCTTATAAACATTTTTGAGTTAAAGTTTTTAAATTACTATGGTTTAAAAACATTCACAATCTAGATACAGGACTTTTTCTCACTAAAACTTCTCTCTAATAAAGTCAGATATTTTTATAATATGTAATTTGAGGGAAAACAATTATGGAATAAATTTTAACTGCTATATCCGAAAGTTTTCTAGTTTCAAAATTAGTATAGTGAAGCCAAATTTTGAGCTGAAATATGAATAAATACTTGAGATGATACAAACAGAAAGTTTTCAATAAAGAAAGTTACTAAACAGAAGATAAAACTGATTTTTCGAAAGAGTCAGTTACTTTTCTCTTTTTCCTTGCTGTGAACATATGTGCTTGGATGGCACAGAACTTCCTGCGGTTTTTTCCTCTGGGTAGAAAGGAACACAGAATACCTGGAAGCACTCTCTACAACCACATAAACTTCCACCTAGCTAGGGTGGGTGTGAGGAGGTAAATTCAATTTTACTGTCTGTCCTAAGAGATACAGTCATGCAGGGTAAGGATAGCAGGCATAGGACATGGGGAAAGCTCCGTATTTCCTGTTTCCGAATTCAATACTAACAAGCCAGCACAGGATATTATTCCTGTAGACAACAGTTTAATTAAACTGTACAAATTCCCCCGATTTCAGGTGTATCACTCAGCTATATGAAGGAAACTCAGAGGAACAGATCAGTTTTATTTTTTCAGAAAATTTCAGGGCTGGGGTTTTAGCTCAATGGCGCAGTGTCTGCCTGGCAAGCGCGAGGTCCTGAGTTCGATTCCCAGTACCGGAAAAAACAAAACAACAACAACAAAAAAACCAGAAAATTTGAATTTTGCTAGGTCAACTTTCTTCACAAAATTTTCACCAAAGTATTTTGAAAAGTAGCTGAAATATGAATAAATCAGTTGCATCACCATCTGTGTTATCGCCATTCAAAATACATCCCCCAAACTATTCATTGAATCCACATAAGGAATCAGCAGCGCATAGTAGCTTGAAAGGCCTGAATTAGCTACATACTGCATCTAAGAGGACTACTTATTTTCCCTACATTTACCTCCCTTATAACAGCACATAATTTGACTTGTATTTATCATCTGATGATGATGTCGGTATTTAGGGCTTTTGGTCAAAGCATTTTGTATCGGAGTTTGGAGGAGTGGTTATTTTATTTGACATGAAATATGAATGTACTGTGTTTTCAGATAGTTGCCATGTCATTACTCAATGAAAATGAATTCCTGAAATAGGTGGGTGTGGTGGTGCACACCTGCCATCCTGGCCACATGGCAGGCTGAGGCCTGAGGATGCCAAGTGTGAGCCAGGCTGACCACACAGTGAGATCCAGTCTCAAAAAATAAATAAATTCATGGCAAAGATATCAATTCCAACATTCCTAATGAGATATACCCCTGGTTTAGATCAAATATACATGTAATAATCATAGGTTAAGGGCCATATGTTCATCTGCAGTCAACGCTATTGACATACACATATACTCAGAAATAACTTCATTTAATAAACCCTTTAAGCACTTGCCATTTAAAAAATATCGAAATATTATGAAGAATATAATAATCAAACAATTACATACATAAAATATAAGGTATAATATACAAAATGATTGTGGCATAAAAGACACAGGTTATGTAGATAAAGAAGTTCAGTACAGGCTCCATCTGAAGACATTAGTAAAGGTTTTATAGCAGAGATTATAGAAAGAAGGCAGAAGGCAGAAGGAACAAACTTACTAGTAACTCATCAGGGCAGCTAAAAAATAGTGTATGCGTTTCAGGTGGCTGAGGCAAAGGATAGATTTCAGTAGGGGAGGACAGCACAATACAGGGCTACAGCCAAATTGCAAAGGGCCTTCAGTTCTATATATCAAACATTTGAACCCATATAATATTTAATAATATACATATACTTTTTCTCAAAGCATTGTGTAATATCTGCATTTTTAATTAGCCAGAATAGTTCCTGTTTTCAAGGAGGTTACTTTAGAGTTAAGGACAGAACCCTTAAGGATCATTTCGATTCTTCACAATTGGTGAGATACTCCTTCGAGAAACAGCCAATGTGGACGTGTACTGCTAACTGAAAGACAAATACAGTAGCTAAGTAGCTTCAAATGAGTGCCTTCTCCAGGTGAAGGCAGGTATATGGAAAAGGCTGAAAGTACTAAAATTACTCAAATTTGTTATTTTCAGAAATGCATAAATAAAAGATTATTCTAAGGAAGTCTAAAAGTTGAAAATATTTTCTTGGGTGGGCTAAACATAAGATTTCCTACCTTCTGACATTCAGAGCCATTATACTTTCAACTGGTCGGCTTTTTAGTCCACCTGTTGGATGGAAAATCTTAGCATCTTTCTTGGAAATATCCTTTTCCAATTTAACCATGTAAGGGTCAGCAGAATGTGATGGGTAAGGATCAAAAGTTCCTGCCTTCATTCCACCAGCCTACAAGTAAAAACAAGACAATTTATTATAATTTTATAAAATTAGGATGTGAAGAAGTTCATACATACTTTTGTAGCTTATGGAGTTAGTCTTACATTCCAAGTAACTTATCTACACTGTCTGATTCAAATACCAGCAAAGGGTCTCCCTACCAGCAATTTTCTAAGGTTAAGACACTACTAATTCCAAATCAATAGAAATGAAAATGTTTGTAATATGGTCTGAGCTGTTGCCAAGCATCAATATTTTGATGAAAGTTCATCTGATCAGCCTATCACCTGGGGACCTGTTACGGAGGGAATGCAATGTACTTCATATATTTTGATATGAAAAGAAACTGAGCCTGGAATTAGCACGGGTATACAAAATTCCAGGCAATGACGGGGAACATGTAACCCCTCAGATGAAGGAGTAACACATGGAAATTGAAGGTGAGGGGAAACATGACCTACTTTATACTTTGTTAATCTAGTTAGGGATTTTTTCCACTTACATACAAGACAAATAAATATTTGATTTTTAAATTCATTTGTCAGGATTTTTGTCTTTATATGCTACAGTCATTTTAAAAAGCTACAGAATTATATCCTGCCCCTCCCCATTTAGCTAGACATCCTCTGGCTTGTAGTGTCTGAGCCAAAACTACCTGAAGCCAAACTAATCATTTGAAAGACATGCTTATAACTTTTCAAGTTCTCCAAATAGAAAATACATGGATTTGAACAAAATAATAAGGATATTTAAGAAAAGTAAAACAATTTAAAGTAGAAAAGCAAAATTAATTATATATATATATATATATATATATATATATAGAGAGAGAGAGAGAGAGAGAAACATACACACTTCAGCAATACACATACATATATACTTCATCTGGAAGCTAACGGCTACCACGTTCAGCACCTCTTATACTTGTAGAGGACAAAGGTAACGTATTAATCTCATGATGTCTCAATAAATTTAGTTTTAAAATATTTATAAAAGTTTTTCTTTTCCTGATGTATACATTCTTGGTGGAATAAACCTGCCAAATGATGCTTAAGAATACATGAAAGCCAAGTGTGATGGAATATGTCTGTAATCCCAGCTATGCAGGAGGCTGAAGCAGGAAGACAGCAAGTTTGAGGCCTGAACAACTCAGTAAGCTGCAGTCTCAGGAAATAAACAGGAGAAGCGGCTCAGTGGGGCACTCAAATAGCATGTGCAATGCCCTGGGCTCAACCCCAGGTAAAGAAAAAATAATAAATTAAGCAATACTAGAATTAAGAAAAAAGAAAGCCAGGCATGGTAGCACATACCTGTCATCCCAGAACTCTGGGAGGCTGAGTCAGGAAGACTGTGGGGCCAAACCCAGCCTGGGCAACTTAGTGATTAACAAGACTTTGTCTCAAAATGAAAACTGAAAAAGGACCTAAGATATAGCTCAATGCAAAGGCCCTGGGTTCACTTCCAAGTATTGAAGAAAAAAAAGGGGGATAAATCTATACTATATCTATATAGAATATTAAAACATTTAAGATCTTTGTAAGCTTCTGTGTTAATAAATTTGAAAACCTGAATGAAATGAATGATTTTCTAAGAAAAAATTAATGCTCAAAATTGACCAAAAAGAGATAGAAAACATAGAGAACAGAGAGGCATCATGCAAGAAAGGAGAAAGTAAGCCAAGAGCCACCCTGTGATAGGGCTACACCCAGAACACATCTCAGGGGAATTTTTTTATGTCTTCAAGGAAAAGAAATTTCTCATGCTATTTAAGCTGTTATAGAACAGAGAAAGGAAGGAATTTTCCCCAATAATTTTAAGATGCCAGCATCCACTTTTACAAAAATAAATCATTAAAAAAGTACAATCACATTTCAAATTAATGCAAGGGCTGTGAGTATAGTTTAGCCACAGAGCAGTTGCTTAACATGTACAGGACCCTGTATCCAATCCCTAGCACCAAAAGAAAAAATCACTAGTGCACAGGGCTGGGGATTTAGCTCAGTGGCATAAGTGCCTGCCTGGCAAGTGCAAGGTCGTGAGTTCAAACCCTGGTACCTCAAAAAAAAAAAAATTACTAGTGCAACACTACTTATAAAATATTAGCAAATAGAAAAGAGTATGAAAGTTTAATATAACAAGTGAGATTAATTCCAGGAAACTATTCATCTTATAATAAATAAAAAGATAATATAAATGTACTGTACCAATTTATAAGATTCAACACATGCCTGATGATAAAATTCAGTGAAATACAACATATGCTCCTCAGTTATTCCTGTTTTTAGCATCTATAAAAATATAAACTAGAAGCATCCCGATTAAAATCAAGATTAAGGCAAGAATGACCACTACTGCTATACCGAGCAATTAGATAAGCATTACATAAAATATGCAAATATTGGAAAAGTAGCAAAATTATTTGCCGATAATATAATCATATACCTGAAAATCCCAAAAGAATTAGCAATACCACTTAGAACATGAAATTTAATGATGCGGCAGTTACTTATAAAAATCAATTGTTTTGTAGAGACAAGTAAAGGAAAATGTGATGGGAGACTACTGACCAGACCTTAATGTAACTAGAAATAAATATAAAATACGTAAATCTGTCTGATGTAAGATGTAAACTTGTACAAGAGCTACACATAAAAGAAGAAGGCTTCTACAACTGGTTAATTCCTAGACCAGAAGATTCATATTATAAATGTATTAATACATTAAAAAAACTAAAGATTTAATTTTATAGCAAAGTATAAGAAGTTTTCTGGGTTTTTAAGCTTTACAAAGTAAGTTCTAGAAAATAAAAATTAGATAATAGTTGATGTAAATATTTCAAAGAGCAACAAAAAGAGGTTAGATCCCTTAATATTACATTTAATAGTAATTAAAAGTGATTTGGCAGAAATAAGCAGATCACTCAAATAGAATGAAAATTCAAAACTATATACTCAAGGACAAGAAATCTGATTTCATGAAGATGGTATTTCAAAGTAGAGGTGTTAAAATGAATTGTTCTATCAGGGAGATTAGGAAAAATGTTTTTTAAAAAAATCAGTTTTATTGAAGTCTGACATAGAATAAACTGCACCTGTTTCTAGTGTGCGCTTCTGTGAGGTCTGATGGCTCCATCTACCCTTGAAACTGCCACTACAGCCACGACCCAGCACACGTCCACCCTCCTCAAACCTTCATCACGCCTCCAGAGCGACATTTCGAAAAACATAAATGCTAAATCCTTACCTCGCTCTTTAGAGTATAATACATTTAAAGATTTAAAAGGAAAAAGATCAGGCTAATATAAAAAGTCAAGAAGGCATATTATTCTGATATGATAGTAAAAAAAGGGCCATTTTTAAAAAGACTTGAGCATCACCACAAGGATTGATAAATTTGACTATACAAAATTATTAAATTTCTAGACATCACAAAATGGCATAACCAAAGTCAAAGACCCAACAGATTAGAAAAATTAATTTCAACAAAGTTGACAAAGGAACAGTATCCTTAATACAGGAACAGATTTTGCAAGTCAGCTTCAAAAATACAAAGATCCTAGGAGAAAATCCACAGAGAAAATGAATCGGTAACTCACAGAAAGAAAAAAAGACAAAGGATAAACCAAGGTTTCCAAATAGAGCATTTTTATTTTTATTTCCACAGGTTGTAAATTTCTGGGGCAGAGAGATACTTTTAGTTACCATTTCAAAAATTATGGATGGCTAGGTTTTAAAAAAAAAAAAAAAAAAAAAGGCTGGGGATTTAGCTCAGCGGCAAAAGCGCCTGCCTGGCAAGCGCAAGGTCGTTAAGTTTGGTTCTCGGTACTGGAGAAAAACCCAAAAAAAAAAAAAAGCATCAGGAAAAAAAAAAAAACAAACAAACAAACAAAAAAAACAACTAGGCTTTAAAACCAAAGTGTCAAAAAATAAATAAATAAAAATAAAAAATAAAACCAAAGAGTCATTTTAAAAATGTAAATTCAAATACATTTGAAGTGCTTTGTAATTACTTTATTACAAGATCTTTATCCCTTATACTAGCTAGGCTTTGTGGCTTTATATAATTTTGTAAAAATGGGTTTCACAATTCTTAGCATCCACACAAAGAAAAGTTTATCATTCAAGTGGGTAATAAGACGATTTTACAGCAAAAGGCAATATTTCTTTATAATGTTTACTTTTTTATTCTAAAAATTTTAACTTACCTTTTTACCAGGAGAAGAGGGTTTAAAAGATTTTGGAGACAACTGTTTCTTCTCTTCACTTTTAATTGGAGGTAAAGGTTTATCAGAAAAATAAGGATTACTGTCAAAATATTCCCTTGGGTAAAGGTTTAACTTGAAAGGTGCCCCTTTCAGTAAACGATGGTGTTCTTCATTTTCTTTCTGTAAATTAAAGCATTTGAAATTATAAGGCATGAGGTATACAAATTGGAAATGACTTAAAGTCAAATCTTCTTTTAAATTTTAATATGTAGATTCAGGGCTTGGGGTGCACCTCAGTAGTAGATTATTTTTCTACCATGTGTGAGGCCTTAGGTTCAACTCCTAGCTAGTTTAATGTGCATTTTTAAATTTCCTTAGAGCAAAAATACTATTTAATTAGTTTTTTAGAGACAAGGACAAATATTTTACATAGATCAATTCCACTACTGAGAAAGGGTTGCTTTGGGTTCAACCCTTTTACCTTGAGAGTCAAATTTTTCCTAAATAAAAACATTAAAGTTTCATATGTGAAATACATTTTTAAAAACAATTTTCTCTGCATGTGAAGAATCTTAGATCAATAGCTACCTCTCCACATGTTTGCTAATTAACAAAATTGATTCTTACAAATAGAATCTGTAAGAAAACGTTCATTTTCAGGGCCAGCAGAGAAACTGTATCACTTAAAATACACTCAGTAGTTATGAGGTAGCAAAAAACCCTAACATGCAGCCTCTCTGCCTTGGCTTTGGCACTGTCCTCTTTAGTTCATGACAGGTTATTCTTGTACTTTTGCGGAAGAAATGTTAGCAAGCGAGAACTGGAAGGTATTTTACTCTTTCTTTTTTTGTTTGTTTCTCGCTTCATGAAAGATCAACTACCTGAAATATAGAAACACTGAGTACAAGCAGAAAAGTGACATGTGTTATGTCACACTGCTTTTTGTTCATGTTTGTGGTTTAAATTAGTTAATTTACTCTCCATGTTTTTCACCTATAAAATTGACAAGCTACCAAACAAAGAAATTATTTCAATTGGGAAAGGAAAGAATCCCCAAAATATCAAAATTTTCCATGTTAAAAGCCCATTCGCAGACAAGCCCAGACCTAGTTGAATCTGGAATAGACTGAAGTATTCTGTAAATTGTACTTCTACTTTCAAACATGTGTCACTGACTTAGATGATTTACTAAATACCAAGATAAAGAAAAATGCACCTGAAAACTAAAGTTCTCTGGGGTCACAAGTCAAGGTGGTATTGAACAATATTAACAGACTAAGTTATTGCCCAGCCTATAAATAAATTCAAATAGCTAATTTCAAAACCAAGAGAACAATTAGATCACAAGTGAATTCTCAAGGTCAACCAAATAAAAGAAAGTTTGAAAAATTCAAAATAGATGGTTTTACCTTATAATTTAGCTTTGCTGCATCGTAGAAATCAGCCGAGTGTGACAACTGTTTGCCTATGGTCACATTTGCATAGCTAAGGAAGAAAGAGTAATGATGACGTCAGGGTTCAGAAATTTAAATTTCACTTTAGTTTTTACAATTCAAAACAAATGGGACAAAGGTATCGAATATATCTTACCCATATCCTGTTCCTTTCTTTCCCGGGTTTGTGTATAAATTCTTTCCAGGTGCCTGGTATTTGTCCCTGGGCTTTACATCTGCACTGAAGAAGGGCACTGGACCACCTATCGTTCCATAGTAGCTTCCTAATCCACATCTTTAATGCAATTATTTTTGTTTTTTAAAAAGTAAAAGGTTAAAATATCAAATATCATGTCATATAGTTCAACAAAAATTGTTAAAGATTGAAAAAGGAGAAAAAAATATATATGGAATTGACTTGCTTGACTTTGACAAGAAAAAATATCCATTCATGTTAGTTATTGGATTTTATTTTTCTTACTTTTCAAAATCACACATTTTGAGATGTTTCATTGTTTATGTTTATTTCAAATGTTCTGCATAAGTAAAACCTCACGATATTTAGAAAGTTAGAATCATTCCCATTGCTTCTGTTAACTATAAGGAACAGAACTTACTGTGTCTTTAAATGAATTTCTATGCACTTTGGTTACATTTATAACTTTAGTATGAAAGAATATTAATCAAATATTTTCTTCAATTTTTATGTAAATTTTTCTAGCCAAACTATTTTGTTACCCAGCATTGTACAATACTGTTTTATTTTCACACTAAAAATAAGTATGTCAATAGTAATCACAATCTTTAACTCCATAGTTATCACTAAAATAAGACTTTGAATGAGCAAATGGCCTACAAATAATGAAACACTATTGATGAAAAGATGACACTATACATTTGTTAGAATTTTCAAAACTTAGATACCAACACTGATTATTTATTACTTCTAGCTACAAGTAAAAATTCCATCAGAAGGGATTACTTATTGTCATTAATCCTTATAAATGAACATGTGTCATACAATTCTAAAATACAGTGAGAAAAAGCAATTACATTGCAGAGAAAAGGACAATTGTGCACAAGCATAATTTAACTCCAGTGTGATTCAATGCAAACATTAAAAGTCACTGCGGTTATAATTCATTCAATGCCTCTGGTTGGGGGTAGATAAAGGGAAACTAGATTTTATCAGTGCACTCTATACACGTGTTGAAATGTTACACGACACCCCAAGAATGTATAAAATTAATACATGCTAATAATAATAAACAAATATTTAAAAATTAAAGTTTAGCAAGGAGAGAGACTAACAAAATAATCACGAAAAGAAAAATGCCGGGGGCTGGGGATTTAGCTCAGTGGCTAAAAGCGCCTGCCTGACAAGCGCAAAGTCGTGAGTTCGGTTCCCGGTACCAGAGAAAAACCAAAAAAAAAAAAAAAAAAAAAAAAAGAAAAATGCCGGGGCTGGGGATTCAGCTCAGCGGCAAAGCGCCTGCCTGGCAAGCGCAAGGTCATGAGTTCGGTTCCCGATACCGGAAAAAAAACAAAAACCAAAAAAAAAAAAGAAAAATGCCTAAAGTTCCATGATTTCATATTGAGTAATTGCCTAAATAAAGGTTTCTTTTTTATACCACCAGTCTCTCCTTTTGAAAACACCTTTCGTAACCCACTAACCCACTAAATTACAGATATTTTTTACCAATCTATGTACTTTTAAAAGAAAGGAAAGGTAGTGTAATTATGCAACTGTTATTTCTTGGCTAATAAAAATAAGCATAAACTAATATATGAGATAAAAATTCCCAATTATTACCATGAGTCAAAATTAATAGACTGAAAAGCAGAACAAAGTTATATAAAGGGCAAAATACACATGCTATATGAAAAGTCAAGTAGCAGTGAAAAGAAAAAAACACATTCCTAAATTTATATCTAAGGAGAAAATGAAGAAGTCCAACAGTAATAAGATTAAAAGTAAATAACTCCAGTAAATAGTAATAAGTATTAAACTCTTATTATCTCCAGTAAGAGTAGTAAGTATTAAAAGTAAATAACTGGGGATTTAGCTCAGTGGCACAGCGCCTGCCAAGCAAGTGGAAGGTTGTCAGTTCGATTCTCGATCCGGGGGGGGGGTAAATAACTCCTATCTATCCAAAGTGTGAAAGGTTGAAAAAAACGAAACGCTAATAACACAAAAAAAGAAATTCTTCACTCTGAATAAAGAAATCATGTTTTCTTAGAGGACAAAATTTCCTGTTAGAAAAACATCTTTGTTACAGAAATGTAGGTTTATAGTTTCACTAATCTCAAGAAGATATAGAAAATAATTACAAAATTAGACTTTAATCAATCTTCATTTATCATACATTCTACATCAAGAGAGTCAAAATTCTTGACTATGACTGAAAATCATCCTTTAAATTTTAGCTATATAGCATAATATAATATAGACTACATGGTCTTAATAAACTAATGATTAGCATACCTGTAATCCCAGCACTCGGGAGGCTGAGGCAGGAGGATCACTGCAAGTTTGAGGCCAGCCTGGGCTACAAAATGAGTTCAAGGCCAGCCTTAAATGCATAGTGAAACCCTGTCTCCAAAAAAAAGCACTTCTCCTCATTTCATATTTTATTTATGATTTTATTATTATAAATTAATAAAGAACAATGACATTGGTAATCAAAATTACCATGTTATGGTTGATACATTGTGTCAACTTGAGTCTCAATGTTTGGCTAAGTGATCAGCAGTTCTACATCCTGGGGTGAAAAGGACATGCCCTTACCGCTCTGGGATGTTGTTCCTTGTGTCAATGTGAGTTTAGAAGGTTAACTATGTGACTCAGCAGGGGGCAGGGTCCTTACTTTGTATTCATCCTGAGCCTGTGTAAGAGGAAGGTATAGAGATTATGTGAGTGCTACACACCCCCCGGGTAGGGGGAGCCTGCTTACTGTAGAAGGGAGGAAAAGAGGTTTCTTCTCCCTCACTTTTGCTCTTGCTGCTTTTGTTGTTTTTCACGTCCATGAACATGTTGCCCTCTGCTGTGTGCCACTCTGCCTTGGAACCAGCTGAGTATGGACTGAAACCTCCACAAACCGTGAGCCAAATAAACCTTTCCTTGCTTAATTTTGGGTGTTGGATATTTCGTCTCAGCAGCAGGAGAAAATTAACCAAGATAACATGAAAATATTCTTAAAATTACCTTTCAATCAAAATCGTTCAATATAACTATCTCCATCTAAGGTGAACTACACTAAGAATCATACTTAAAAATTAATCTTACATAAGTAATTCCTACAAAAAACAAACATTTACTTTAAACTAAGTAGAGAAAGATGCAAGAAATCTATTTAAAATTATTTCCCAAATACTTACAGTTTTTTCTCTCCACTACTAGGGAGGAAGGCTTTGCTTAAATTTTTTTTGGCTTCTTCCATCATATACCGTCTCCTTACTTGATTCATATTTACATAGCCTTCACCTTCAAAAATCCTTGCAAACTGGGGATCAAAATAACCTGCCTGGAGATGTGACATTTCTTTGGATCCCCCAGGTAGCATCTGTCTCTTTTTGCTTGCAGCCTCATTAAAAGGTCCTTAAAAATAAATTAGGAATACTATAATTTTGAGCTCACTAGTAATTAAAGGACATTAAAAATAACAGACAAGTGCCAGGCATGGCGGTGCATGCCTATAATCCCAGCACTCGGGAGGCTGAGGCAGGAGGATTGCTCCGAGTTTGAGGCCAGCATGGGGTACATACTGAGTTCATGGCCACTCTGAACTACAGTGAGACCCTGTCTCAGAAAAACCAAATAAATAAATAAATAACAGACAAATTGCCAAATGTGATTTGAGCCAGTTACAAGGCTGAGCTCCAAAACAGCTTCATAATGTTCACTGAAAGCTCTGTGTGAAAGGCTATTTTGACAATAAGAGGCTTTCATGAAATCATCTGAGCATTTAGAACAGGATCCTTGTTACAGATTCTCAACTGTAGAGATGGAAGAGAGCTTAGAGGTCCAACACACCATTTCCCACTTACAGGAAATATTGTGCAGTGTCACTAAAAGTGTGCATGCATTGGGGAGAAGGGTGTTGCACAGTCAAATTGAAGCAATTCTCCTAGGTATATACTCAAGATACATGAGTATCTACATCCACTAAGTATGTTCACAGCACTTTCACTGTTATAGAAATAACAACCCAAACGTTTGTCAATAGACTAGATTGCAAAATTTGGGTATTTATACAATGAAATACTAGTATTCAGGTAAATTATTAAATACTGTTATTGTAAATATTCAGAACTTTTATAATTTGGATTTTGGAGGGCTTCATTTGGGAAGCCATTCTAAAATGTAAAGACTTTTTTGAAGTGTATAAAACCCTTAATTCCAGTGGATACTGAAATGTGAATTTGCATCACTGATTTTTAACTTATATGTTAGAAAAGTATTACATTCTAATGGCTTCAAATTCAATAGTATATTTTTCACAGCAAGTCTTCCATCACATGGCCCTCAACTTCCTCTCCCATACCCAATGATGCTAGCTTTGTCTGACAGAATTTCCTGCTCTGTTCATGTAAATGTCATATACGCTTTTTTCATTTTTAATGCTTAGCATAATATATACGCTATTCTACACCTCGCTTAACAATTTATCTTAGAGAGCTTTCCATATCCGCACATTCTTTTTTTAGAAGTTAATGGAGATATTTTAAAGACCACATTTACTTTTGTTCTATTTATTATGACTTTTCTAAAACCTCTTTGGCATTTCATTTCCAGGAAAGTGATCATGGATAGCCTTCTTGGATGCAAATTCAAATGCCCTTTGCAGAGTGAGTGTCCCACTTTAATAAGAAAAAAAAAGCTAAAAGCAAAATATTTCAGAAGAAACTTCCCATGCACCTTTGGCAAGAAGTAAAGCTACCAAAAGGATACTATGTGAGGGTTGATGAGCCAATAAAATGAGACTCCTACTCACAAAATGAAATTCTTTCTTAATTCTATTGCAGTGTCATAAGTTAGTCAACTTTAGAACTCAGTGCTTTAAAATACAGACCATGAGCCGGGCATGGTGGCACACACCTGTAACCCCAGCATTTGGGAGGCTGAGGCAGGAGGATCATTGAGAGTTTGAGACCAGCCTGGGCTACAAAGAGAGCTCAAGACCAGCCTGAACTGCATAATGAGATCCTGCCTCAAAAAAGACAAAAAATAAAATAAAATACGAACCATGTAAAATATCATTTTGCCTTAAAATGAAATTTCATACATAAAAAGTCCACTATGAAAATACTAAATATACTTACGATTAAATGTTGATATATATTTATCACCAATAGTAGTATATCCCATCTCACTGAAGAGGCCAATCCTCTCCATATCTGTCTTCCCTACTTCTGCAGGCATGGTTGCTTCTTGTAGTGATAACTTCAAAAGGTTCCTTAGGGGTGTTTTTCTTATACCAAAATCCTACTGTACTTTGAAAAATAAAGGGGAAAACATGCTCATTAAATTTCAATCCAATTTTCAGTTTATGAGTTTTAATATTCTCTACAAGACAACAGTTCCTAAACTATGTGATGAAAGAATCCACTCTGTAGGGCTAGAGGAAAACACATAGATTCAAAGTCAGCACCATGAAGTCTCCCTTTGACTGTATGTGTTTGTTTGTTCTGCTTTTTTGTCTTTTTGAGACAGGGTCTCGCTATGCAGTTCAGGCTGTCCTTGAGCTCACTTTGTGGCCCAGGTTGCTTTCGAACTCGCAACAATCCTCCTGCCTCAGCCTCCAGAGTGCTGGGATTACAGGTACTCGCCACCATTCGGGGCCTCCTTTGACTGTATGTGAATCAAGGGTCCACAAGTTGGGGCTGGGGATTTAGCTCAGCGACAAAAAGTGCCTGCCTGGCAAGCACAAGGTCGTGAGTTCGGTTCCCGGTACCGGAGAAAAACAAAACAAAACAAAAAAAAAAAAAAAAGGGTCCACAAGTTACAAAGGAATGTGTGTGCTATCATCTGCCATTTATCTGCTGGAACTGATAAAATCACTACCCTGTAGTCATGTAAATATTGTGCAAATGATATCCTTTGGAGAAATTTAAGGTAGATTTTAAAGTCATAATTATATACGATAAAATGATAAAATGACCAGCATACTGCATTGCATATTGAAACTGTAACTTAGCTTTCCAGAATGTAAAACATATAAATATTGCCCCACAGTAGCTGAAGTTTTTCAAGTTTAAATAGGCAAACTATGACTGAGAAAATTAGTTCATAAAATAAATGGGGACAAAGGTCACTTATACTGGTAAGATGAAAACATGAGCAAAACAAAACATCCATAATGAATTGTGAGGATTCGTTAAAGGGAAGACTGCCATTGCAAGGTTGTTTTAAATGATCATTTCAAACAAAGCTGAAATATCACATTAAACACGCAAACATTGACTTAGAAATTTTCTTAATTAAACATGATCTTCAAAGGAGGCCCCAGGAGCTAAAAATATTTATTTCCATGTCATCCTAATGTTTTTGAACACCAGCTATGAGGCACGCACTGGGTATACGCTTGTGAACAAAATAAACATTGGTTTATGCTTCCCAGTTTATAATCCAGGGCAAGAACCTTTGACCTTGAGTTAAAACCAAGTTGTTTCAGTGACCCTCAGCGTGCTTGCCTGTTTGGACTGTGGCTCCTGCGTGTGAATTAATATAATACAAAGTATAATATGGGATGTTCCCTTCAAAAGGTATGGTAAAGTTGGTAAGGGCGGAAGGGGTAGAAAATTCTGGCCGAGGATATGTGCAAATTATTTCCCATTAGGAAAAGACAGATGTGAAGTAGGCAGGTAGGTATCCAAAGGGTAACTAACACCCGGTGTCCGTGAGGACCAAGTCACCTCTCCGCAGGGTACCTGGTCCTACAATCGAGATAAGAACGTCACAGCGCCAGTCCAGGTTATCTCTGCGGCAAGGGGCAACCGCAGCTCGGAGTTGTCTTATCGCGCGAGCCCCGACCTCCTGGGGACAAAACTGCGGGCGAACTGCAGCTGCTAGTTCCACGCACCGCTGGCTTTGTGACGGTGCGTTGCCCAGGCTACGGGAGAATCCATTCCAAGGATACTACAGGGGGCCACGAGGAGAGCTCTAATCTGTATGGAAGAACACATAGCAGAATTGACGGGTGAGATACAAAAGACTCAGCCAAAAAAATTTATTGAAAACGAGTCTTCTGTTTCCCTCCTTGCTAGCCTCCGACAAGATTTATTGTGGTACGCTCCGTGATATGGTACGCTCCGTGACGTATTGCCGCCAGACATCCTGGGAGTTGTAGTCCACTGGCCAGGTCCCTATCTCCGGCAATGACGCCACTTCCGGGTCGATTCCCGAACCGAGGTGGTCGCCGGCGTGCCTGTCATCGCCACGTCGTGAACCTAGTGAGTCTTTCTGCTCGTAGCCCTTCCGCGCGTTGCCCTGCGGACATTGCAACCTCCCCGAATAGCGCTCCAAGCCACTGAAAGGAGCTGGTGCTACCGGCGCCCAGGACGGCGGCTGCGAAGTCGGGGGTCTGGGCGGTCCTCCCCTCGCCCTCGCACCCCGCTGTGGCCTGGGGGGAACTGCCCCCTACAAGCGCGCGCCCCACTGACAGCCGCCTTGGGACACGCGCCCTGCCCTTCCTCCTTGTGCATGTCCTTTAGCGTCCGCGACGTGGCACTCTTCTGGTTTCCCTCCCGGCACAGCCACGCTCTCCCCTATCCTAGGTGTCGGTGCTTTTTAGGGGTACTTTATGTCCTGTGCTTTCTTCTGGCTTTGCAGCCACCTTTAGACCTTTCTTTAGACCTCCGGATTGGCAGATCTGCTGCGTCTCCACTTGGATAGCTCATGTGTGTTAAGACTCAGCAAGTTCAAATCTGAGTCATTACCAGCTCCCTTCCCCCAGCATCTCCTCTTCCTCCACGAATCCCCCCTCCGAAGATGGTACCGCGTCCACGCCACCGTAGCTGTGCCCGCCAAGCACCTGGAAATCGCCCCAACACCTCCCACTTTTCAGCTTCTGCTTCTAAATGTCTTGTCTGTTTTCACCCCACTGTGACCATCCTTGTCCTCGCCACCATCAGATCTGACCACTTGGGGTCGTCTCCTAAGTGGCCTTTAAGCAGGCCTTCGCCATGCCTCAGCCCTGTCTGGAATGCGCAAGATCTTCCACCTTCCGGTCTTTCCTTTGGAAGCAGTAATACTCCCACCCCTGCTACCTACTTACTCTCGGGTCTCATCTTAAGCATTATTTCTTTAAAGAGGATCTCGAGGGGTCGGGGATATAGCTCAGCTGCACAAGCGCCTGCCTAGCAAGCGCAAGGTCCTGAGTTCGATTTCTGGTACCAAAACAATTAAATAAATAAAGAGGCTCTCGAGCAGCGATCTAGAGAGTCTCTAGTGCCTTCTGATATGATCTTTTATGGAATCTTCACAGTGACCCTGAGAAATTGACTAGGGTGGTTAAAGTGTGCAAAGTCATATAGTGAGTAACAAGAGTTAAAATTTGCTCTTGCTTTTTAAACTTTTATCTTCAGTTTCTTTAAATATTTTTATTCAAGTAGGCGCATGCTATTTTGTGTGATAGTATTATTCTTTAATTTCACCCTGGTCCCTATAATGGTTTCCTTGTTTTTCTCTTGCTATGATGAACAACAGTAGCACAGATGGACAACATGAATATGTTCTGAACGTTTCCACTTTTTTCTTTAGAATAAATTCCCAGAAGTAGAATTGGGATCGAGGGTAGAATAAATAAAAGCAGTCACTCTTAAAGAATTGTAAGAAGGGATTTGTAAAATGAGAAAACTTGTAAAGGTACATCCTTCAAAGCGTTCTGAAGATCAAAATTAAAAATATGTCTAGTTACTTAGAACAGTAGTTGTTAGTACTTATTTATTTTGAAATAGGTTTTTACAGTGCACCGTGATTTTTCAGAATGTTTAGGACTTATTTTGAGAACCTGATAAAATCTTTGAAACTTTTTCTTAAAAGAAATCTCCCCTACACACAAACAGTGATTCAGGTCTTTGTCAATATATCCTTGACTACTGAAACTCAGCATATGGACTAAGTTAAAAGTGCTGATCATGCCATTTTGCAGGTGCTTTTATTCCTCTATAGGTTGTAAGTATTGTCCGATGCCATTTAACTTTTGACTGAAATTTTTTATGGTTGTATGATTTTCATAATGATTAAGCTAATCTATTATTGACCGGTTGTGATCCTTTATATCTTCATCATTGTGTGTTTTCTGATTTTCTACGACTAAATCCAAAGTGCATGTTTACTAGGCCAATGATATGACTATAAAGCTTTCACACTGCCACCTTGTAAGATGAGTTCTACCAGTCATACTCCCGTCATTAGTGATATATTAGTTTGTTCTCACTGTCTTGTCTGCCAGGCATCATCATATTAGGTTCAGGGCTTTTGTCGCGTTCTTAAACTGGTTCTCTACCATTGCTATTTTCACGTCATTGTTAAACCCATCAAGACTATACTTCAGAGTTACTATCTCAAAGCAGTGATTCTCCATCTTTTTTCTCACATAAGAATCACTGACATGTGGCTAGGCCACAGGATCTAGGTGTGCTGTCCAGGTACCAGAATTTTAAGCTTCCTGGGTGATTTCCATATGGAATAGAAGTTGAAAAACACTAATTTAGAATTTAGTTTCTGGGGCTGGGGATTTAGCTCAGCGGCAAAAGCGCCTGCCTGGCAAGCGCAAGGTCGTGAGTTCGGTTCCCGGTACCGGAGAAAAACCAAAAAAAAAA
>NW_004955403.1:23637522-23664942 GCF_000276665.1 Chinchilla lanigera
CGGCAAAAGCGCCTGCCTGGCAAGCGCAAGGTCGTGAGTTCGGTTCCCGGTACCGGAGAAAAACCAAAAAAAAAAAAAAAAAAAAAAAAGAATTTAGTTTCTTTTTTTCCTACAAAACAAGCCATTAACTTATGAAGTAACTCAAAGAGTAAAACTTTTTTGCCTTACCCTAAACTCGAGTAGTTTCTAATTTACATGAGAATGAGTTTATTTTAGTTTATAAAGGAATTTTTGGTTTTATTTGTTCTATGTGATTTCAGAAACTATGGATATACTTTTCAGAATAAGAGGAGGCCTTGATCTGGCTTTTCAGCTAACAACTGCTGATGGTAGGTCTTTCAGAATAGTTTCCCTTCTTATTGTAAAAATTAATGATGAAATTTACTGAGGTTCGATCCATTTTGCAAATGAAAAGGAGTAAGAGATAGGATAAACTAAAATTATGTATTTAGTAAAGTCATCCATGGGAACCTGTGTGCAAATTAGAAAAAGATGTCCCTTTCCTTAGGAAACTTTACTGCCCTACTGTGGAAAGCTGTCACAGTAATATAAAATATCCCCATGAGCACAAAGTAAATTGTGCATCTAAATTGCAGATTACAGACTTACAACCTGCATTTCCAGCCCCACCATTTTAAATACTGTGTGATATTGGAATGGTACAAGAAGTCTAGGAGAAAAATCAGCAGCTTTTGTGGAAGGCAAATTCTAGCTTGTACTACTGCCACAAACAGAGATGAAGATTATCAAAGTAGGAATGTGATAAGTTATGTTTGGGATTTGTTTCTTTTGACATTGCCAATGAGAGATCAACTCTAAATTTCCAACAGGCATTTGGCTGAGCCTGCTACTTAGAAGGGGAATGAAAAGTGACTCCTAATAGGGATATGGTTGGTTTGGGGGGTGAAGAAAATGTTCTGAGTTAGTGATGATTGTAAGACCGTGTGAATATGCTAAAAGCCACTGAATTGTATACTTTTGGGTAGGGGAGGTGTACAGGACCTTGTGCTTGCCAGGCAGGCACTTGTGCTGCTGAGCTATATCCCTGGCCCTGAATTGTATACTTTGAAAGAATGGCTTTTATCTTGCTTTTTAGAAAAAATGGGCAAAAAGTTTTTATTATAATTATTGAAAATGGAGAATAGGTATTTGACAGTCAGTTTTGCTATGCTGCACTTTTATGTATGTTTGAAAGCATTTATGTTGAAAAGTTTAAGGTTTTTTGCAACTTCTATTTATATTCTTTTAGAAATTTTTATCAGGAAGGTACTAAAGCATGTGTTGAGTGACCTGACAACCAAACTTTCTTCAAACGCACTTGTATTCAGAGTATGCCACAGTTCCGTGTATATATGGCCTAATAGTGGCATAAACACCATACCAGGAGAACTGACCGACAGCTCTGCTTGTAAGAGCATAATGCGCTTTATTCAGTAAGTACATTTACAGATTCTTGAAGTGTTTTCAAAACATCATTTCCTATTTATAAATATCTCTCTGTATTAAAATTTTAGATTTGAGCAGGAGGACATCAAACGAAAGTTCATGAGAAAGAAAGACAAACAGGTATCAGACATGGTAAGGAAGTAAATCACCTATCCTCGCTATTGATTTTTTTTAGTACTGAACTAGGGAACCCAGGACTTTGTACATGCTAGCCAGCCACTCTACCACTGAGCTACATCCCCAGCCTTCTATTGGTAAAATTTTAGATTCTTGAATTTGGAGCTAAGTAAAATCTTAGAGATAATTTAGTCTTGCTCTCTTATTTCTGTAGGTCAGAATATTGAAGTCAAACAAGTTATATGTTTGCTTTACATATCTAAACTTTCATTTAAATATATTGCATAAAATAATACCATTTAACCATATTAAACATGTAAAACTTTACATTATCTTGGAACACATTATAATACATGTTTTGGAAGCTTTTTGCTGCTTTCTTTACTCCCACAAAAAAATGAAACAGACTTGAGTACATTTACAAATTAGTATTGAAAAGAAAAATGAAAAGGATCTGACACATTATGTGGAGAAATATATATATATATATCTGGTCCTATATAGACATATACATCGTTAGATATTTGCCCACCACTTTTAATGCCAATGATAAATTTTGCCAGAACCCAGTATTAATCTGATAGTTGGGATGTGATGGTTTTGCTACCATTCCCTTCTGTGATTATTAGATAACATTAAGCTGTGAGGTAGAGCTTTCCTTGTCTCTGTTAATTTATTTATCTGTGAGGAAGAATGGATTCTTATTTTATGCAGTGTGTTATAATTGGGTATATATTTTTAAAGTTCTTTGATGTGTGGAGTATTATATTTACTTGACTTTTTAAATTTTTAAATGTATACAAAGTGGAAAGAATAAAATAATGAACCCAACCGTATATCTACCTTGCACATTCATCAACATTTGGCCAGTCTGATTTCATCTTTATTTCCTACTGGCTGTCTCCTTCCCCCTAGAAATTTTTGAAAATAATATTTATGCTTTTTAACAATTTACTATAGCGTAGCTTTACATCTTATCCCACTGAACGGTCCTTTGCCTTCCCCCTTGATTCTGAGTGTTTAATGTTCCACAAGTTGACTATTGCTGTTTGTCTATATAGCATCAAATAGTAAATATAGACCTTATGCTGGAAATGTCAACCTCTTTGGCAGCTGTAACCCCCATAATCGAAAGGGAAAGTGGAGGACACCACTATGTCACTATGACCTTGCCAGTGGATGTAGTTGTATCTGTTGCTCCAGAAGAAACATGGGGAAAGTAAGTATTTTTATAATACTACTGCATTTAGAAGACCTTTCCCCAAACTAGTCAGAACCCATTTTTAAATATTACATAAGCATATCCAGGGTGGTTGTTGTATTTACTATTAATCATTATTTATTTACTGTCGAGCTAAGAGTCATCTAGTAATTAAATGTTTATTTGGAAGTAGGGAAGTATGCTAAAATCTATAGAGTTTCCCTTTATGCACATAGAGCTAATATACAAATTATTTTATTTTGCGAAATTTAAGATTCTTTTAATAAACCTGGTCTGAAAAGTTTTTTTTTTACTATATTAGGGTATATTTGCACTACACTCTCAGTTGGTGGGCTGTATGACTTTTGTTAATGCACTTGATTTTTCCCCCTAGAGTTTGTAAACTTCTAGTGGATGCAATTCATAATCAACTAACTGATATGGAAAAATGTATTTTGAGATATATGAAAGGAACGTCTATTGTGGTCCCTGAGCCATTGCACTTTTTATTACCAGGGAGGAAAAGTCTTACAACAATTTCATATCCATCAGGAATTTCAGATGGTCAGCTGCAGGCCTATAGGAAGGTAAAACTAGTTCTTTTATTGGAAAACATAACTACTGAGCAGTTTATATGTACACATTTACAGTTCATGGAAATTATTTTATGATTTGATTTAAAAGTCTGGAAGTAGACTATTTTCCTTTTATTTAATTTCTGTTTTCTTACATTTTTTTAGGTGTTATTAATGAAAAAATATTATGCTTCTTTAGTATGGTGTGTAATACATGTAACACTTTAATTTCAGATGCTCAGTTTGGTTCATTTATTCTGTTTTCCCATAATGAAATACAGAAATGAGAAGATACTTATATGCCCAGAGTAGTTGATGAATGTGACCAAACCCCTTTTCCCTTCTATTACCTGCAGACTTATGAAAAAGGAGGAGGAAAAACAGCCAAGTAACCCTACCAGCATGGATAATAAATACCATAGTAATAATCCGATTACCAAGTCTAACTTGTCTTCCTTAACTGATTATTATTCGTGGTATTACCCTATGGCAATAGGGTTATTTGCCTTCCCTCCACCCCCTCCTCCTCATCCTCCTTTATCCCTATCCCTGGGCTACATCCCCATCCCGCTTTTAGTTTTTATTTGGTGAAAGGGTCTCACTAAGTTGTCCAGGCTAGGAGTGAACTCGTGATTCTCTTGCCTTAACCTCCCAGAGCACTGGGATCACAGGTGTGCACTACCATGCCCAGCTTTATTTGGTAATTATTAGAGGAATTTTGGGAAATATGGTCAGCATTTAAGGAAATGAGATTATTTGGAAGATGACAGGATTTTGAAGTACATTTTTCAAATATGAGACCTTGCCTGACATCGATCAAATTACAGCATGGAGGATGTTCCTCATCTTTGTCCCTCGGCAGAACTACCATACTCTAACTCTGTGCTGCTCCGTAAGTGCAGTGTGAATTGATTTGCAGAGACAACTGCACAAGCTGATCTATGCAAACCACTGAAGTATACAAATGGATGCCATCCTTCCACAAGTAAATATTACCCGTTTTTATACAACTAGGAAAAATCACAACATATGTACATTTTTATTTTCTTGCCATTTTGGTTGTCTATACCATCAACTTCTGCTCTGTAATTTAATCACTACCGGGGCTGGGGATTTAGCTCAGCGGCAAAAAGCGCCTGCCTGGCAAGCGCAAGGTCGTGAGTTCGGTTCCCGGTACCGGAGAAAAACCAAAACAAAACAAAACAAAAAAATTTAATCACTACTCCGTATGCTAAACATATAAAGTACTCTAAACATGATTTTAAAAAATTCTTTGGTATAATTATATCATTGTTAATTAATATTTCTTGTTTACAAGGCTCTTTGAGACAAGATCAGGTGCATTCAAGGTGGTATGGCCATAGACTACAAGGTTGTTTCAAAGCCAGTCTTTAGATGTATTTTAAAAGATGGTGTTATATTAAATAATTTAAAATCATCCCAGTTTTCTCACTCTAACAAGTTATTTTCATTTTCCTGTGTTTCCTTCCAATTTCTGTCTGTGTGTACATAAACAAAAAAATTTTTATTTTCTTGTAGTTTTAAGTTTCACTTTCTGACCTTACTGAATTAAATCACAAATATTTCAAAACTGATAATCATTATACAGAAGTTTTATAACTTATTTAGTTTATTTATTGACTAATCTAAATCATTAACTTTTTATCTATTCCGATTTTGTTTAGGAACTGCATGATGTCTTCAATCTGCCTCATGACAGACCTTATTTCAAAAGATCTAATGCTTATCACTTTCCAGATGAACCATACAAAGATGGTTACATTAGAAATCCACATACTTATCTTAATCCACCTAACATGGAGGCTGGTGTGGTGAGTTTGACTAATTGTTTATGAGAGTCAGTGGCTAGAAGTTTTTTGCTGTTATTCTTGGTACCTAAGAAAAATTTTAAAAGTTTGGTTTATAAATGTATGTCATTCCTAAAAAATAATTTACCATCAATCTCTTTTTTAATAGTCATTTAAGATAGCAGTAATTAACAGTGATCTTAAAAGGTTGAGAATAGTATGTGCCACATTTCTCTTGCTAAAATTCTATTCCATGGTTTCTTTTTCTTTTTCTTTTTTTTTTAGGTATCGGGAGTTAAACTCAGGACCTTGTGCTTGCCAGACAGGCACTTATGCCACTGAGCTATATCCCTGGCCCTCCATGATTTTTTTATTTGTTTTTTTGTTTTGTTTTGTTTTGTTTGTTTTTTTCTGGTACCGGGAACCGAAGTCACGAGCTTGCGCTTGCCAGGCAGGCGCTTTTGCCGCTGAGCTAAATCCCCAGCCCCTCCATGATTTTTTTAAAGGCTTGTCCCATTTTTTCATTCTGAACCTGAGAAATAATGCTAAGTAAAAGCACAGTCTACCCAAACCACACTGTAGGATAAATCAGCCAATAGCTTACTAGTTAGTAGACATTTTCTGTGCAACATGTACCTAGTTGTAAAGGAGAGTTTCTCACTAAACATAACTCAGATAAGAGTGATTGGCAGAGGGTGAGAAAGAGTTAAATTAAAGATACAGTACAGGTAGACGCGTAAGAAAGGATCTCTTAGGTATTCAGAAGTAGCCTAGTACAGCTGGGGCTCTCAGAAACAAGCAGCCCTATGACTGGCTGCTGTCTCAGTCTCTCCAAGGCCTACGTGCGCACCTTGGTAATATTTCTGTTGTTTTCTATGTGTATGCTTTGAGGAGAGAGGGGTCTGAGCCTTTCCACTACTTCCCTGGCCCTTTTAATTTTTTTATTTTGAGACAGTCTCTCACTAAGTCATTCAATTGCCCAAACTGGGCTTGAACGTACAATCCTCTTGCCTCAGCCTCCCAGAGTGTTGAGACAGCAGGTGTGTGCCCGCACCGCTGCCTTCTGTGTGCGCTCTTCTGAGCTTGACGGCCCGATCTTCCTCAGCTTTATTCCCTCTGTGCCCTCGTGAGCGTGTGTGTGACCTGCCGCTCTTCCTCTTCGCTGCTCAGTGTGTGGCTCATCTCAGCCTCATTCCCTGTTCCTCACAGGCTAGTCCTGCGCCGCTCAGTTTGGGTTCTCAAACAAAGATTTGATTGGCCATCTTTTCGTGACATTTATTCGGTACCTTCCGAGTGTCCCGGCTTTTTAAAAATTCTTAAGAATTAAATTAGAATCTATGATACTGTTCCTGCCCTTGAGTCGGGGACCCACTATTGGTCCTGGCAGCAAAGTGCAGTGGGGCAGCAGCTGCAGCTGCAGGAGCGGAGGGCAGGGCAGCTCCGCTGGAGAGCTGCCTGGCTGGGCTCTCACCGTTACCGTGAGCTCAGTCAGCATTTCCGGAACATTAAATGTCCTCACTTTTTTTAACATGTTGGAGGAAATCTCGAGAGACCTGTATTCCTGGTTACAATCTTGCACTGTCACAGTCAGAATCGTACATGAGGAATGTACAAAATGTAAGACTCTAACCATTTGTGAAATAGGAAGAAAATGTTCAAATGGGAAGGGGAACGGGGGTGGGGGTGAGGGCAAGGGAACTAGGGAGGGGAAAGGAAGGAAGGGAAAAGAAAAGAATGAGAAAAGAAGGGAAAATGGGAGCAAAGCTTTGTAAATAAGGAGGGGAGGAGGAATTGAAGGAATTGTAGAAGAATGGGGAAGAAAAAGAGTCAAGTTATATCATAGAAGTACAAATTCCCTGTAATGAATGTGATCATTATGCATGTGATCACATTCCCCATAATGAGTGTGGTCCTGTGTATACCTAACACGTACCAATAAACTTAATTAATAAAAAAGCATCTCTAACAAATAATAGAACTCTAGATTTTAAAAAAATTCTTAATAGTTCTCTCAAAAGAACCTGGACACTTATAAGATACTAAGTGAACACTGACTGATTTTTTTGTAATAAATTGGATTCTTTACCTGTATTACAAAAATGTACAGAGTACTTACATATATTTAAGTATTTATTTTCTGATATATATTAATTGTACAGCGTAGCAGGCTGGCAGGATTAGGGGCTACAGAGCATTATGAATCGGCTGTGTGCTCCTTCCTTCCCCACCCTCAGTCTCCGCGGCATAGTCCTAAGAGGGATTCTCACAGTCAGCCCTCCTTACCTTGTAGGCGGCACATCCACGGTTTTAACTATCCTTAGGTTAAAAATATACCAAAGAAATTGTTTCTGTACTGAACATACCCAGACTTTTTTCTCATCATTATTTCCTAAACAATATACTATTATGTGGCATTTAAATTGTATTAAGTATTATAAGTATTCTAGAAATGACTTAAAGTACATGGGATGACACACATAGTGTGTATACAAGTACTGTGCCATTTTACGTAAGGGACTTGACCACCCAAGGGTTTTGTATTTGCAGGGATCCTGAAACAGTCTTCCCATGTGTACTAAGGGGCCCCTGTGCTGAGTTTTGTGTTCATCGTTCCCTTCCTGTGTTTTTAATAGCCTCACTGTGTGTGCTTATATTACTTCAGCAGTGTTTGTTTTTTCTAAATTTTGTACAAGTTACATCATTCTATATGTAATCTTCTACAACTTGCTTTTCTACTCAATATTATATGACTACTGTTATTCAGAGTATTTTGTCTAACAGTAGTTGTCTTTATTGCTGTATATAATACCTTGGTGTTATTTTTTCTCCAGATGTTTTGCTAGACAATCTGCTGAACGTTCTCGTACCTGTGTGCTGATACATATGTGTGACAGATTTTGCCGTGTTTTCTCATTTTTCCCTTTCTCCCTAAATGATTTCAGAGAAAATTACAAGATTGTACTGTTTACCTTAATCTTTGTGATTGATATTGGCTTATAATTTTTTTCCTCATACTGTTTTTGGTTTGTGTATCAGGAATATACTGGCTCATTGAATGAGTTGGAGAATGTTCCCTCTGTTTTAATTTTCTGAAAGTATTTATATAACACTGGCATAGTCTTTCTTTGATTATTTAGTTTACCTATAAAACAACCTGCCCTTAGCACTTTCTCTGTGGGAAGATTTTTAATAACAGATTTAGTTTTTCTATGAGTATAGGACAGTGATGGTGAATCTTTTAGAGACTGAGTGCTCAAACGACAACCCAGAATCCACTGATGTATGCCGGAGTGCCAGTACTGCAACTAAACCTGACTACTGAGGCTTTGGTGTAGGAAAAAAACAGCTCATCGCAGCACCGCAGAGAGGGCTCTGCGTTCTAGCTGCAGCACACAAGCCAGGGGTTCGCCATCGTGGGGAGAGAACATTTCCATTTTTATAAGTTACATTTACCTAGGTTTTAACACCTCTTATAATTGTTTCGTTTTAATTCTTTATATCATTTTTATGCCTTTTTTTTTCCTTTAAACGGTTGGCTTTGTTGACCCCACTCTGTTATGTATTCCATTACATTGGTTTTTGGCTTTTACCTTCTTCCTTTACTTTCTTTGATGTACTGTGATATACTGTGTTTCTTCTAACTTCCTAAATTGGAACTCATATTATTGTTAATCTTTCTGATTTCATAATGTCAGGTTTTACTTGTAACTTTCAGGTAAACCACTGCATTTACTGTATTCTACAGGGTTAATTAGAAGGTTTTAAAAATTTTGTTCACTTATAAGTCATTTTATATTTCTATTATAATTTTTGCTTAATCTGTGTATTAGTTAGAAAGTGCTTAATTGTCCAGGTACATCTGAGTGTATTTCTTTTTCCTTTTCCTATTGGTTTCTAACTCTTTTTCATACCCATAGAAACAACTTCTAGATGCTACTGACTTATTAAGCATTTATTGTACGCCTTCCGTATAGATGACTACCACAGACTTGGTGGTTTCAAGCTACAGAAGTTGTTCTGTTATAGTTCCGGGACTGTAAGTCCAAACTCCGAATCACTGAGTTGAAATAAAGTACTAGGTAGGGCCACACTTCTTCCATAGACTGTTGGGAGAAAAATCCATTCTTTATCTCTGTAAGTTTCAGGTAGTGGCCAATATTCTTTAGTTTATGGCTCCAGCAGTCTAAACTGTGCCCCTGTGGTTCCTTGCCTCCTCTTCCTATGTCAGACATTCCTCTGCCTCTATTTATAAGACTTGTGATTGCATTTAGGGGCTACCTGCAGAGTTCAGGGTAATCTGCCCACCTAAAAATCCTTAACTTAATCAGATGTAGAACAATTTTTTTTTCTTTTGGTCATAAAAGTTTCCATTCCAGGGACCTGGATATAGGTATCTTTTGGGGACAGCCATTTTTCAGCCTACCAGAATGGTGTAATTACAAATTTTTTCTTTGCTCTTTAACAGAATATATATTCTTTGTCTTCTGAGAGTTCTACATTCACCCATAATTCTTTACATCTCATCTTAAAACACAATACTGGTCTTTCAAAAACAGACATGTACATTCTTAGCATTGTACTACAAGTAAGGATTATATGAATCTTTATCTTAATGTCAATAAATAATATCCCTGGGCTATACTGTAATCAAGTGCAGGCTTACAAAATTGCCAAAACATTTTGCCTGTGCCTCATTATATGAATTCTTCCTTTGTTTATTTATGTATTACTTTATTCCTTCTTTTATTCATTCCATTATCATTTATTGAAGAACATTTATATTAACTATGTACCAGTTGTAGAAGCTTGAGCCCAGAAATAAATAAGACACTGTATGCTGTCATTGAGAGCATTATTGGTATGGATAGGCAGATATTTTAAAGTGGTAGTAAGACACATGTTCAATGGTGATGAATTCTTTGAAAATTTTTTTGAAGGGAGGGGAGAAAAAAGATGATGACCAAAGCAGAGAGTGAGTGGTGAGAGAACCAGCATGCCATTTTTAGATTATGGTCAGAAGAGGTCTCTGACATTTGAAGAAGAAGTAAATGTGAAAGGATACAAGCTATAAAACTACTTGGGGGAAGGGTGTTCCCAACCAGGAGATCCGTAACACTCGGAAGTCAGATTAAACCTATAGCAGAGTAAGAAACAGGGAAAAGTGTAGGAGATGAAGTTGAGGCCTCAAGGGGGTTCTTTTGGGACCATTGGTGAAGACTTTGGACCTTTACTTAAAAAACCAAGAGGATACAGTGTTAAACCATAGTTCTATGGAGCCATTTTTAAAAGGATCTAAAGTAATAGTCTAGCTCTCAGAAGAGCAAACATGACTTGAAGTGTATATATAGCCTGTGTACTTTTGTCTTAAGTTAATGGTTTACTGTCTTTCTTCTTTTCACATAGATTCGTGTGGTCCAGGGCATATACGGTTATCATCATTATATGCAAGATCAGGTAGATGACAAAGGCTGGGGCTGTGCTTACCGATCGCTGCAAACTATCTGCTCTTGGTTCAAACACCAGGGATACACAGAGAGCCCCATTCCAACACACAGAGAAATTCAGCAGGTACAGAGTATGCCATTTGAAATTATAATCAATTATACATTCCAGTAGTAGTTAATATACCATTATTAATTATTATTACCTCATGGTGTAGACATTTCTATTTTGAAAAAAAAAATTATTGTATTGGTAATCAGAGAAAATAGTAATAAGAGAAAATGCCCTAAATGTAATTTTTAATAGCTCTCTGGTATATGGACTTTTAAAATATTTTTTAAATATATAAAGGCTCTAGTTGATGCCGGTGACAAACCAGCAACATTTGTCGGATCACGGCAATGGATTGGATCTATTGAAGTACAGCTGGTACTAAACCAATTGATTGGTATAACTTCAAAAATACTGTTTGTCAGGTAAGGACACATTAAAAAATAGATAAATTATTTGAAAGTGATAGTTTGTCATTTTTAATAAAGTCATAGAAAAATGGTATCGTTTTTTCCTCATTTGTTTTCACTCTTACTCATTTCTCCTTGCTCTATGAGTCTCATTTTTTAATGCTAGATTTGTGGGAGGTTATTTTTTAGAAGATTCTGAGTTAAGAAGCAGTGATATATGCCTGTGTAATCTAGGCCTAACCTTTGCCTAGACAAGAAAAATTTAGAAAAAAAAATATTTTTGGTACTGAGAATCGAACTCAGGGCCTCGTGCTTGCCAGGCAGGTGCTGTGCCACGGATCTGTATCCCCAGCCCCAATGTTAAATTTAGTTGAGGTTATATATAGAAATTCTAAGGTTTTTTTTCTGCAGTTTTTTTTGTTTCTTTTTTGCTTGTCTTTGTTGGTTTGTTGGTTTGTTCTTGATAGATCACTAGACCACCAGGGAAAAGTCTTAATTTTTTTTTTAGACTCAAAAGTCTTCAAAAAGTTTTGCAAGGAGAAAATCAACTGTTGATCTATGATTGACCTTTTTGTTTGCCTCTTGCTATTTTTCTTCTTATAAGGTTAATAAACCCATAATGTACCCAAATATTATATTTAATCTTTTCCACAACTGAAATATTAAAATAAGAAAATATAAAATCATATCACTTTCTCTGCCCATAACTAGCTTACTATTGTGTGTTTATGTTTTAAAACATATTTTCTGTTGTTGACTATGGTAACAGTACCCTTCTTGTCCGAGTACTTTAACTAATGACTATTTTCACAATTGGAATTTGGAGTGGTTGGGGAAATCAGTGGTAAAGATTGACAGATTAAGGAGCAAAGAATATTTTTAAAAAGTGAATATATTTGGTACATTAAAACATTATTTATACATTCTTTGTTAAGCCAAGGTACTAAGGTTTAGCACGGTCTGGCACCTCCGGAAAGAAAATAAAGCCAGCCCCCCACTTATATGATGGTTTGACCTAAGTTTTTGACTTCACCGTGGTGCAAGAGCTATATGCATTCAGTAGAAACTGCAAAACGTATGTTGCATTTTGATCTTTTCCTGGTCGTGATATGCAGTACCACACTCTGCTGATGTAGGGCAGCAGCAGCAAATCCCAGCTCCCTGTTAGCCACTCAAGCATGACCGGAAGCAGTGTTGCTGAGTTACACTGTTCAGTTGGCTAAGGGTAGCGCCTGTGTTTTTGTCTTATTTTCAACTCCTGATGGTTAATTGGGATATAACCTTATTGTGAGTGGAGGAGCATGTGCACCTCCCTTTACCAGCCCATCCTTCTCTTCTCAAAAATAAAAATTGCATAATACATTGAAATACTCCCTAAACTGTGATATTTCAGTTGAAAACATTTTTGCAGTTATCAGCTGTCATTCTATTTTAGTTGTAGAATATGCTCTATCATGTAGATGGGGTAGGTGTTATTAATCGTAATTTTAAAATGAGAAAATCCAAATTGAGAAGTCCAAGAGCAAGAAGACAAGAATCTCAGACTAATTTTTCCAGTAATTAAACTTACCCATAAAAGCCCAGGGCATCAAGGTGACCAATTTCAGTCTCAAGTTAAAATTCCAGAACATTCTTTCTATAATTCAAGGAGCAGAAAATCAAGGTTTTTTGCAGGGACCTTAAGTATTTTTTGTTTCGATTTCTTACTAGCACATGTTTGCAGTACATAGTATTTCTCTTCCTTGTGAGGAGTTGGTGCGTGTACATAACAGGTCTTAATCCTTTTTTCATCCACTTCTCCTCTTTATGCCCCTCTCCATCCATGTCTTGGTCCCCTTCCCGTTTGAGAAAAGTCTGTCTCCCTACTTCCTACTATCTATCTTTTATTTTGTTCTTTATTTATAATTTGTGTTTCTCAAAAAAAGAGAAACCATGAGATACTTAAGCTTGTGTGTCTCATTCATTCCACTTAATATTATGGTCTCAACTTACATCCATTTTCCTAAAATTGACTCAAGCCTGTCCTTTTTTGATGGCAGAATAATACTCCATTGTGTGTAAATACATTTTCCTTATCTATAATTCTCTTGATAGACATACAGGCTGCTTCCAAGATTTAGCTATTATGAATTGTGCTGCTGTAAACATGGGTATGCATGTATCACTGTCATATGATGTTCTTAACTCTTTTGAGAAGATACCTAGAAGAGAAATAGCTGGGTCAAATGGAGTTTCTAGAATAGCTGTAACTATTTAGAGTTGATATTGCTTTAAATTCCTCTTTACATGAGCTCCCTAAACTTATATTATTTAAACTTGTATTGTTTTTGGAATAACAAACCAAAAATAGAGGTAGAAAATATTGGCTCCCCGAACTCATTATTTGATCTTAATGTTGGGACTAGTTCATCTAATCGAAGTGGTTTCTTTCTAGCCAAGGTTCAGAAATGGCCTCGCAAGGACGGGAGCTGGCTAATCATTTCCAGAGTGAAGGCACGCCAGTAATGATTGGTAAGGTGTTTGGACATCTTGGACTTTTTTGCCAATGTGGAGAATAATGCAACTTATTAGTATAAAGTTTTAATGTTTCATAAAATCGGTCATTTTAAAATTAACTTTTACACTATACATATTCACCAAATTTTTAAAAATTTCTACGATAGTAGAGAGGTTATTAAAAAAGATTATAATAACCACAAGAAAAGGTTAGAAGAGGTGATAGCTGTCTTTAAACATTCAAAGAACTGACAGCGCTGCTGAAAAGAGGAGATGGTCACTTGACCAAGTATCATGAACCATGGTTCTGCCACTAACTTGGCTGGCTGTATGACCCTGTGCAAATGACCTAGCTCTCTGGGCTCTATTTGTAAAATAGACCTAAAGAAGCATGATTCTATAAAGCACAAAGCTTGTCCTGTGATAACAGGAGGCAAGCTGAGACTGGTACGTAGGAACTGGAGGTAGGCGGATCTCAGCAGAGCATCAGAAAGAATGTAAGTGATGTGGTTTCAGCAGAGATAGTCCAAGCAGCACCACCTCCACAGTGGCTATTACTCAGTCGGGAGGAGTTCGATCGCTCCGTGGCCCATTCTGTCCAGCTTAGGCAGTTCACGGGCTGTGACAGCAGAGCATAAGCTGTGTTACAGGTGTAATTTTATCTTTTCAGAGTGTATTTGACACCCAGGCTTTTTATAGTGTAGGATACTGCATTTTAATGCTGTTTTAGATTAGTCTTTGTAAATGTAAATGGAGTAGGCAGTTGGAATTAGTCTATGCCCTGCTATACTTCATATTTCTTCTTCTCTAGGGGGAGGAGTCTTGGCCCACACAATACTAGGAGTTGCCTGGAATGAAATGACAGGAGAAACAAAATTTCTCATTCTCGATCCACATTATACAGGTGCTGAAGATCTGCAAGTTATTTTAGAAAAGGTAAATACAGTGTCTGTTTAACACTGATTTAAACACAAAGCAAAGAGCTCAGAAAAAGACAGCAGGCTTGTTTTTAAAAGAAAGATAAGCTGCGCAGACAGGGAGCCTCGCTGTAAGGAGTGGTTCCAAGGCTGTCACGAGCAGTTATGTCCCTATGGGGAGGACAAGTGGGACCACATAAATTGCAAAAGACAAAATTTAGATTAAATTGTGTGAAAATTTTCTCAGTTCTCAAACTTAGTGAAACACAGAGCTCATAAATGTATTCCTTTGGAAATTCTGTAACTTTGCGCAAACAAATATACCGGGGTTTATCAGTGCCTTGAAATAGGAGACCAGAATATAGAAATTTATAATTTTAGAATTAACAAATAGCCAGCCATGGTGGCACAAGCCTGTAATCCCAGCACTCAGGAGGCTGAGGCAGGAGGATCGTTGCAAATTCGAGGCCAGCCTGGACTACAAAGTGAGTTCAAGACCAGCCTGAACTACATAGTGAGACCGTCTCAAAAAGACCAAAAAGAAAAAAAAAAAAAAGATAGCTAAGCAAAATGCTGGACATCACAGAGGTTTGACTACTTAACCTGATGTTATTCTAAGTTAAAGGTTCTGAGGTTGAGACAGATCTAAGAGTATGTGTTGATGCCTACCAAATCATCTAATGGAGGTATAAGTTCAAATTGATTTACAAGGAAGTAATTCCCACATAAAAATTGAATAATAAATCTTTAGGAAACAGGTAGTATAAGGCACAATTAATCTGAATTTTAAATAATATTATTTGCCAAATACTAAAATTACAGAGCATACATATGACTTTTTAAATCATAAACTAATGAAGATATCCTGTTACCCTTTACTCTTCATTTTTGTCACTTAAATCTGTATCATTAGTATCACAGAAAGGTTTCTCAATGAAGTTGTAGCTTAATTACGTTACTTTTTAAAAAGCAGAATTACTGGAAAATAGGATGGTTTAACATTGAAATTCACTGGTAAGATTATTTTCAGAAGAACTATATTGTTCAGAACTATAGTAGTTTACTAAAATCCTAAGGATAAAATGTTTTAATGTTTATGTTGAAGAGTTCTTAGTCTTTTTCTATAGCAGAACTCTCATGTCCTCAGTTTATTAAAGTTTTTGTTAGTGATAAGTGTAAATACTAACAGGATATAAATGTGTTCTGAAAATGTTAAATGTTTTTCTTTTCAAGGCATTTGGAATTTTAAGTCTATGAAAGGTTTTTGATTACTGCACATATCTTTCTGAAAATCATAGCAATATTTACTGTTTCTATAGCAAAGTGTTCAGTCAACATTTAAAGTCAGGGGTGATGAAACATGCCTGTAATCCCAGCACTCGGGAGGCTGGCAGGAGGATCTGAGCTACTTAGTGAGTTTAAGACCAGCCAGACTACTAGTCAGACCATGTCTCAAAAATACAAATAAAACAAAAACATTTAAGAAGCCAGTGTGTGACAGTCATTGCCCTAAGCACTGAAGCTTTTACAAGATTTTTCAGGGGCTCACAGTCTAGTGGGGAAGGACCAAAGGAAAAGTTTCTCAAGATAAAAATATTGCTGTGTACAATGGGTTTACACGGCTGATGCTACAGGGAGGGACAGCTTAGAGCCATGAATGGCAAGGATGACCCTCTCCAGTTCCAAGGAGTGACACAGCAGAGAAGCCAGGAATTGAGATTTTATCTTAAAGGAGGGAGAAACCTCAGTTATTTTCATCTGAGGAGTTATCATGGGTAGTAAGATTGCTTCTTTCTGGCTGGCTTTGCAACAGATGGAATAATCTAGGTTGGGTTTCCTGGAGCAGTTAGAGGAAACCGTCACCCCTGACTACTTACTGAGAAGTGCAGTCTTCCCTCGCTACTTATATTTCCATAGGACTTCGCAGCAGCAGAAACCCCCTTGATCCAGTACATATAAGAAACCATGAAGCCAGCATGCAGCTGATCAGTAGAACCTTGATTATCACTGGGCTCCAGCAGTCTAGGAGGTCGCAGGCAAGTTCTGCCTCCTCCAGACTCGACCCTCATGGGGAGGTCTTTGTGCCACTGCCAGGCCAGTCATCTTGACAGGAGGCATGGGTCCCTGTATACTTGCTCTTTGACACCCTTTCTGCTCACTTCCCTTGTAAAAATCAATGGATATGGTTTCCAGGAGAAGGGCTGCATATAGGAAAGTATCACAAAAAAGTTAAAACAGAGATATAGATGTTTTTAATATTTGTAAAGAGACGTTCAGACATTGAATATATTAAGTTTTACAGAAAAAAATGAGTTAAAAATAAGTTATCAACAAACAGGTTTAAAAGCCAATGATCTAATCTTAACGGTGTTTACCTAGCAGGGAGAACTAGTTTTCTTTCCTTTTCTTTTTAAACTTTGATCTTATTTGAATATGTAGGTGTGTTTTAGTTTTATATCAAGTAAAAGAATGAAAAAATAAAAACATTTCCAATCAACCCTCCCTCCTCCATAGTAAAAAACAGCTGATATACTATCTTCTGTAGATACTGTGGATTTTGACTCTAGGTCCCTGCCAAAATACCCTGCATCTTCAGAGTTAGTTAAAGGAATAACCCCAGTATTTGTCAGTTGTATTTTTAGAGTCCTCAGCTAGCCTCCTTGCAGGTATTTCTCAATGCATCTAATTTTATAATAAAGTAAAACAAGCCAGTCATCAACTTGTTAAGAAAATAAATTAGTGGCCCTGGAAGAAATCTGATAAACTCTCATTCATAATGAGGTTCCATTTGAAAGTAATTTTCTCTGCTGTAGGATTAATATGGTTATGGTAGGAAGCAGAATTGGTTATAGTCTGAAGGAAGTGAAAGAACATAAAATGCACCTCACAGAGCAAACTCACTACTGTATTTCACCTTAGCTAAGATGCCATCACATGGTACACACCAGTCTGTTATGGTCTAAAAGGGACAGTCTGCGCATAGGCTGCCATTACGTTATCAATTACCAGCCATGCTAAAGTGTGCTTCTCAGAACCAGTACAGTGCAGTGTCTGGACTCACAGTTACTGGAAGGAAGTTTTTCTTTTTTGATGATTTCTGTAGTTAAATAATGTAGCATTAAAAGTTTAAAGATCTGTATTACCTTTCCACACTTAGTCCTTAAATTATGTAAGTATTTGAGTCTCGATCTGATGTCCTGTTGACAGTTTTATAGCATAATTTCTATCATGTAGTCTGGTAACTCTTGGTAAAAAGTGTTCCTTTCTTCTCCCAAATTCAGGGCTGGTGTGGATGGAAGGGCCCAGACTTTTGGAACAAGGATGCTTACTATAACTTATGTCTTCCTCAGCGACCAAATATTATTTAAATTGTGTTGAATGCAAAAGACACTGTAGTGAAGTGGTATTATAAATTTGTTAATAAAAAGTTAATTTCAAATTAAATCCTGGGTATAGTTTGATGGTTTAAATGATGTTTCTTTTTAAAAAACAGTAAATACTGCACAGAGATTTTATTCTTTAGCCATTCCTTTAATAACTTAAAAAACAAAACATGCACAATCAAAATATTACAGGCATGTAAATACATGTATTCTTAAATGTTCTCTTCACTTGGAAGAAAGTGTGCCTCCACCTCGGAGTTTAAACACATATGGTAACCCAAAGCCATCGTTTGTGGATTTTCGTTGAATGAAGCCCTGCTTCAAGCCTCTTCATAACCAGTATGACATCTGTTTTTTAAAAAACATGTTAACATTAAAAACTTCTTTAAGAAACGGTTTTCTCCCCAAACTTCCATTATGAAGGGCAAATTTCTGTCTCTAAAATCTAGTACAGTAGTAGTACTAACTATACAGGTATTAACATGTTAATAAAATGAAAACCAGGCACAGGTGTGCACACCTATAATCCCAGCACAGGGAGCTAACGCAGGAGGGTCACAAGCTTGAGCCCAGCCTGGGAAACTTAGAAGACCCTGTCCCAAAATTTAAAAAAATTTCAAAGGGCTGGCGATATAGCTCAATGAACAGGCCTGGGTTCAATCCCTAGCACTCCCCCAACCACAAAAGGAAAGAAAATAAAGAGACAGTACCAAAATAAGAGTGTCAGTAAGTAAATGGAACAATAAATTCTAGGCTAAAGGAGATTCTTGAGGGAAGGAAAAAAGCAGTTTTACATACTTACCAACACCGTCTTTTCTCATTTATATTTTCTGTACTCCCAAAACTTCGTTTCTGTCTGAGCACTGGAACACAGTGATCCTGAATGGCTTGTTCCCTTGATTTTACCATCTGCGTACATTTAATTGTTGTAAGAAACTTGGCACATTCTGGAAATCCATATAACCAAGCAAGATCCTCGGCTGTCTGCCCATTCTTATTACATAGACTGAAATCAGAAAAAAATCGAATTAAGTAAAAATTGATACTTACTTAATTTTTTTTTTTTATCCTATTTTGCTAACAAAGGATTTGGGGCTCATACCATGGATGAAAAATACAAGAGGTAAAAAACAGGGAAATTTCATTGTTGCTCACTATTGCATCCTTAGTGGCTAGCAGATTCATCACAAAGTGGGCATTCCATTGTTGAATGGGTACAAGATATCTGGCGTTAAACACCGTGAATGGAGTGCCCAAACGTGGCCAAGAACAATTTCTATAGAGTAAGCCTACCTAGGGCAAAAATGCAGTGGGATAATGAATAGAACTGCACCTCTGATTGCTTGGGATCCATTTTTATACTACCTACTCGAACTGATGTGACATATCACTGAGCGATAACGTTAAATAACACTACGTTACTAACTAGGCAAGCATTATTTTAAAAATTAAAAGCACATGCAACGAAGAAGCATCAGAACTCTGACTAGTTTAATCCAAGAAAACAAAACTTGAAGCCATTTATGTGTTTTATACTCACTCAATCTGGGCTTCACCGGCTACAAGCAGGCTAAGGCATTCCAGACTTCCAACTTTAGCTGCCTTATGGAGTGGAGCTTCTCCCAAAACATCCTTTAGGGAAAGAAGGCATTTTAGAGTCTCTCCCCAAAGCACTTCATTTACCTGTAAAGTTGGTGAGTGAAGTCTTAACTATTTGAGGAAGCCGGTTAGAATGGCGTTGCACAGGCTGCATTTTTTTAACTCAAGCTTTTTATTTGTGATACCGTTCCCTTATGGTGCTACCTAGTACAGAGTTTTCATTAATAAAAGTGTGGCCACTCTACATTAAAATTTAATAAAAGCAAAACAATTCTACAGAAGCCAAAACTTTTACAGTTTAAAATTCACCGTATTGTAATATTCAGTGGAAGACAAAAACTATCAAAAGAAAATACGGCCAGACTGAACTGAGCTATCCTATAAGAGTGAATTATACACTGGATCGTGGGACATGGAAAACAGCTCATCAATAATTGCTTTATACTGGTTACATATTAAAATATTTTTACAAATTCTGTTAAATTACTAAGTATTTCCTTTTCATCAGTGTCGCTACTAGAATATTTTAAATTACGTGTCCTGTGTTTCTGTTGGACATCCCTGTTACACACACGTAACAGCCGAACCGAATGGCCAGCCTGGCAGCGAGCAGGAAATGTGTGAAGTTGAGGTGGAGGCGCAGGTCGTGTACAGCCACAATCAGTTACCTAGTTACCTGTTGGTTGAGGTCAGCGCCTGTCTGCAGTTGCCAGAGAAGAAAGTAAGCAAAGCCACCACCCGCAGCTAAGTGGACAGGGGACTGCTCACAGGGGTCCGGGGGTGCATTGACGGAACACCCACTCTGCAGCAGCTGCCTCAGACCATCCGCCTGCAGAAGAGAACAGATTCAGCACCCGTCTCGCCTTTGTCCGGTCCTGAGCTCTTTCCCAAATGAAACTTTTCCCACTGCAGAAGCCGTCAAACCGACAAAGCTGTTCGGCTCGGCGGAGCAGTCAGACCACCTTTACCCTCGCTGGCAGCTCTACCCTGTGGGACGAAGATGCCCCAGTCTCACCTCCGGGTTGCAATCAAGCAACAGCATCGCCCGCCTAAAGCAGATGGCAAGAGTCCCTGGAAATGCAGAGTGGGTAGGAGAGTCGCTGCAGACTTGTAGGTAAGAATGCACAAGCCTGCCCCAGTGGACGAGAATTTAAAGCCCCTGGCCACCGCGCCCAGCCGCCTAAGCCTCCGCGGGTACTTTCCCGTCCCGGGGGCAGCACGTACACAAACACGGACACGTGCAGCCAGAAACCAGACTGGGCAGGATGTGGGGAGGGGAGGAGCCAGGGGCGCGAGTTCGCCAGCCGATTGGCCATTCCAGGAGACGCCCGGCCCGCCCACTGCGGGGCGGGGCCGCTGGCCGCCCCGGGAACCCAGCGCGCGTGCGCCTTGAAGGCTGCGGGCTGGGAGAGCACGGCTCCGGGCGGTTGGGATTTGGCGCCTGCCATGAGGCGCGCTCAGTCTGTCACGTATCGCGGCCGGGTGCCAAGCCCTTTAATCCTTCCGGAGAAGCGGGAGTCGCGGGCGAAGGTTTTGGTTTCTGCGCCCGCGCACGTAACCAGAAAAGAGGCGACACTGAGCTGTGCCCCCACCCTGCCTTTGGAAGCCGCCGTGCGCGGGGCGGGGGCCGGGGCGGCGGCCGGAAGAGGGGCCGCCCTCTGCCAGGCGCTCGCGTCGCCGCTCCCCGCCGGAAGTTTGGGAAGGAAGACCCGGGCGGCGGGTTCTGTGTGGGAGGACAGGGCTCCCCGCGGGGACCGCCCCTCCCCAGGAGAGCGCGGTGGGGGTGGGGCCGGGAAGTGGCCGCCGCGCAGCGTCCCCTCGTGGGGCGTGAGCGCCAGTGCGGCCGGGCGGACGTGAGTGGTCTGCCGGCGGGAGGCGCCGGGCTGTCGTGGAGAGACCAGACCGGGCTCGGGCAGTGAAGACCTGGGGGCGCTTCCCCGGGCCGGGGGTCACCCGGGGTGCTCGGGAGGCAGGACGGGGAGGATGACTTTCCCAGAGCTGTTCGTACAGTTCGGCTTGGTCGTTCACGCCCGCTTGTCAAACCTCAAACATTCAGTTGAGATTGGAGGCACTGACAGACTTCTCTTCCTCAGCACTCTCCCCACGTTAATCTAGCTAAAACCCAACCCTCCGACCATGTATTTCTTTCTCTAAAATTTTTCAATAACTAGCCCCTAAAAATAAGTGTTTATTGTACTTTCAGAGGACTAGCTCAGTTTCTTCTTGTCTTTTATTTCTAATTTTCTTTACTGTATATCGTTTATTTTGTAATCAGACTCACACGATAATTCTGTACTCATAAATTTGTGTTATTAAACTTAGGTAGTAGCCCAAGGGGTAGTTTTAAACATTTTTATTCATGTGGCTATTTGACCCTTTTCAGATGACACTCCGCGTCCTTTCGTCCGTCCTAAACCCCATAATCCAGTCACCTTCCAAATCCCCGCCTAGGAGACCGTGAGGCTTTTATGGGACATCGAGACAGAAGCCATTACATGGCCCATCTGCGACTAGGCTAGAGCAAAGTGCCCTGAGTGAGGAGACTCAAGTTTTGACTGGGGAACAAGCTATAGTAAGGGAACAGCTGTGGGGTGTTTTCAGTTATCGTTCACAGAAGCTGGGGATAGGGACACTAACTCAGAAAGAGGAGGGCACCACAGTATCCACTACACTTACCTTTCTTTCTTTAAAACCACAGATTTCTTTCAGATTCTGTATTATCCAGTAATGTCTACAGTTTCTATTATAGAGTTTTCTAAAGTTACAACATATTATGCAAACAGTTGTCAGGCTTCCAATGATTTTATATCAAATCTCAAGATTTGGCAGGAAACTTACCCTTGCTTTTTTTTCAGCCTTCGTTTTTATTTTCTCTTACTGAAAAGTACTGTACTAAATCTCAAGGTATAGGAGTCCTGTCGTGTTAAAAAAAAAAAAAAAAAACTTAGTTTGGTACTTTAGAGAGACAAAATAGAACAGTAAGTGCATAGTTGTGAGGACATCCCAGCTCTCCCACTGAGTAATTACATAAATTACCTATCACCGTGCCTCAGTTTCCTAGTAATAGTCCCTATTGCACAAAGTTTCATACGAATGAGTGCTTGTAAAGCACTTAGAAAAAGGACCAATACATTTAGTAAGAGCTCAATAAGTGTCATTTTCCAGACTTTCTCCAACACTTCTTTTAAGCTACAGTGACAAAAACCATGAACACTCATAACCACAGAGGGCAATGAGAGCTTACAGAAGGTAAGGTATTGTTCTCTGATTGGCTTAACTTATGGTTCCCTTCCTCAATATGCCAAGGATTTTCTTAACCTTTCTTTGTGTATAGTTGCATACTAGGTTAATACCTTCAGTGAAAGTAAAAACTTGTGAATCGTTTCTGGGTAATAAATGATAATGCACACTACCTGCATTATCCTATTTGTATTTTCTTCTACCTAATAGTGCTTCACCCTTTAATTCATTGGGAACTTTATATTCATTAATGAAACCATAGATTTGGGGAATCATATAATGAAATAATTATATCTAGAGACATTTTTGAATCATGTAATTCAAACTATCATAGTCTAAACTACGGATGAAATTGACTCTTAAAAAAGATAAATGAGTCTTGCACAATCACAAAGATAGTTCATTTTTTTTGCTAATATAGTGAATTACTTCCCTTTTCTGCATTTCATTGTCATTTAATAAAGCAATTTATCTTGTAATTATAAATGCAGCTTTCCAGTCAATCTCTTGAGTTCTCTTGACCACCAGTCAGGAACCTGGCCTGAAAGCTCGTTCTTGATTGGTTCAAGTGAGCTATACCAGTAGAATGCCAAGGAATAATCAAAGGAGCATAGCAACAACTGAGTTTGCTGTCTCACACTCCCCCACCTGAGCCAATCTGGACTCCTTCATCCTAAATGAGGTGGCCTCTACATTTTATATGAAGGCTGTGCTTCGCCATTCAACTGTAATCCATCTAATGACATGGCAGACCAAAACAGACAGGAAGACAAAACTGAACAACACAATTAAAATAAAGTATATTCCCAGGTAAAATTGACAGATGCTTTCATGTGAAATGAATTAGTCTGATGAGCTTAAATTACAAGGCCATACGAAGGCCTTGTACATAAGAACTCTATTGTCAGTGTTATGAATTCCCGCTAACTGGCAGCAGTAGTGGGTGACATGACTCAGCATAAGTTGTCAGATAGGATTTGCAAAATGGTTTCTTCATCAGCCCTGTGCTGTGAAAAGGAACGGTGGACAGCTTTGTTTTATAGGTATGGAGAGGCCTGGTTTCCTAGGAAAAAATGTTCACATCTCAGAACTGGTAATTTGGTGTCATACTGTTAGGCCATGAGGGGGTGTGTAATGGATACCAACTGGGGATGGAGCCTCCCTTTGCACTTTTCTGGAGGAAGAAATTTCTGCCATTTTATTTTTTATTCTTGTTTACAGAATACACATTGTGGAAACAGGATGAATTTGACCAGTGAAAAGTTGCCCAAGAATCCCTTTTACACCTCTATATCTCAATATGCTGCTAAGCACCAAAAAGTCTTCCAATGGAGAAAGGAAAACACTGGTACAAATATGGATATTTAATCTTCCCTTGAAAAATATGCTTACTAAGATTTCATATGTTAAGATAAACAAGAAATGTATGTCTTACTGATTTCAAGGAAGTGGTTACTTTTATGATCCTTCATAAAACTTTCCTGCAAGAATCTGTGAAATTGTGACTTAATGTGGTACCAAAATATACGTGGAAGAGTCCCAGAATTCAATCCTGATTCTGATTTTACTGTCAGGATTTAAGGATGTGCTTCCAGAAAGGAAAAGCCAAATGTCAATTCTGTACCACTGTGCTTTATTTGAAATGCGCATATAAAACTATCAATTTCTTTTCTGTAGACTTAAGAAATTAAGTTGGAGATGGTCAGCTGATTTGATTAGTCTTTCTAATTAAGCTTCAGGTTAAAAATTTAACTCACCAAGAAGATAGCTTTGCCTAAAGAAAAACCAATATACGCACAAAGACTGTATTGTTAGAGCCCCTACTTGGCCATACAAGGGATTAGTTTGAAAATCAGTATTACAAGGTAAAGTGTTAGGGACTATGATGATCCTTTTCTAGGTAATACTTTTTTCCTTGAGCTAAAGAGGCCACGTTTAGGAATATGAACTAGGATAAAAAAATAAAATTAATAGTTCAGGTGAATTGTATATAATATATTACTTAAGAGAATTTTCACTTTACTAAATCAGATCATTACAGCCATGCTGCTTTGGTGGATAAGGCACTGCAGCTCTTGAAGGAAAGAATAAGAAGAGGGGATGCTCTGGCTTATTTCCTACGAGGTCAGCTGTATTTTGAAGAGGTATCATTTATTTATTTGTATTAATTCCCTAGAAATTTATTGTTAGATCCTCAGAAACAAATTTCATGTTGTGTTCCTTACATTGTTATAGCAATGAAATCCTATCAAGTTACTTTAAGTATGACATACTGCTACCAGTTTAAAGAGATATCTGACCTTTCTTTGCAAAAGTCATTCTCAGTAATGTTATTAGTTGGAGTCATTTTGGTATTTAAAAAGTTCTTTTGTACACTATAAAATATATTTAACATACATAAAATATTTTTATATTACTAATAATTGAAGGCCCCAATTCCTATCTAGTACTAGATTAGTTTGTACTTAGAAGTACCTTTGTGTGTTTCTATATAGCATGGAGTCAGTCTCCCTCTTTATCCACATTATGCTGAGATAGTGTGGGAGGTAGACTTAAGAGAAATGATGCAAACTGTCTTCCCAACTTCAGTAATACAGCTTTGATTCTTCACTGAACCCCAAGGGAAAAGGGACTGTCCTCCGTCCCCCATGATTCAGTGACTATTTGGGAGTTATTCACCCATATCTCACTTTCTCCCTACAAACAAGTGTCTGTTGAGAACTTAGCATGCACTTGTCACTCTGAAATGGCAGAGTCCAACACTAACAGCATGCTCTCTCAGCTTTGGCACAGGTGTCAATACAGTTACACTGCTTGTTAAATGTGTGTTTGAGTACAAATAACCTCATGGTACCTCAGCTTGGAATCACTTTAAGGTCATAATAAAATAATCATTTTCTGGGGACGTATAGGGATGGTATGAAGAAGCATTAGAACAGTTTGAAGATATCAAGGAGAAAGATCATCAAGCAACTTACCAGCTAGGAGTCATGTATTACGATGGGCTGGGGACGACTGCAGATGCTGTAAGTTGTTTTGTTAACAGTGTGTACAAGTTCATTGTCGGGGGATTAGTTTGTACCATTAAATTATTTGTATTTTAGTAATGTCTCTCTTTGCTTATTTATTTGTGATAGGGTCTTGCTAAGTAGTTCAGGCTGGCCTTGAACTCACTTAGCACAGGCTGGCCTCGAACTATCGGCCATCCTCCTCAGTCTCCAGAGTGCCAGGCTTACAGGCATGCACCACCACACTTGGTCAAGTTGTCCTAATTAACAATACAATCTTTGCATATTAAAATATCTTCTAAAAATATTAGTTATTTCAAATTAGTGATGTTAGATAAAAATGGAACTTTTATGCATTGCATAAATAGTAAAGACATCTGTAACTCTAAATTTTGAGATACCAGGTCAGAAATAATCTTGGATGAGAAGCTGCATTGTCAGTTTGCCACAATTTGTTTTCAGTTGCCTAATTTGAATCTCTGAAGGTCAATTAGAATTTCTGAATTCCCTGATTTATCACAACAAATGTTCCTTGTTTTCACTGGCTGTCAATAACATTTCTGTTTAAAATGCTTTCCTTTATTCTTAAAAATAATAATTAATAATAATTCTCAATTCTTAAAAGCTACATGATTAATTAATAATTAAGCTACCTAATTAATTAATTAAAAAGCTACATAATTAATTAATTAATTAAGAATAATTTTTTTGGGGGGGGGGTTTCTCCGGTACCGGGAACCGAACTCACGACCTTGCGCTTGCCAGGCAGGCGCTTTTGCTGCTGAGCTAAATCCCCAGCCAAGAATAATTAATTCTTAATTCTTAAAAAGCTACATGATCCTGGGGAAAAATTAGAAAATAAGTAAAAATATAAATACTCCAAAATCTACTATCAAATATGAACACATATTATTTTATGAAAACCTCTTACCAGAACTTTGTCCTGAGATCCTTATAGTCAATTACTGATTCCTCTCTCTGTAGATCTTACTATGAATATCTCTACCTTTCTGTTTCCACATCTAATTCATCTACACATCTACTGAGAATATATACAAATCCTTTTATTTAAAACAGTAGTGCAGTAATACCTTTCCAGAGGGGTTATAGCCATCCTTGGAATTCCCCTTGAAAATCCCATTTGAATTAGGAGATCCTACTGTGCAATCCATGAACTATATGTTCATTCCTATGACCTTTCCACCTGTTTTAGTTGGATTAACGTATCATTTACTTTTTAATTCTACAAACATTTGGAACGATGTCAAAAACAAGTGCTGGAGAATCAAAGATGAGTATGCTAGACATCAGTGGTACAAAAGAGACTATCAGTATTGTGATGTGTGCTGGATTGAGATAGACACATTTGTAGGAAAAAAGATGGGGCCAGGGAAGTTTTCATAGAACACTTCCCTGACCGAAGCTGAATGTTATTAATAAAAAAAATCAGTAAGGAATAAAAAAGGAAGAAATGGCATTTAGACAGCGGAAGCAGCATGAGCAAAATCGGGAAACTTTCTTCAATAGACTAGATCCAAGTTCCCTAGCCACTTTTTTTTTTTAAGAGAAAAATTTCAAAACAAGATAATAGGACGGTAACAATGGTTAATACATTGCATATTGTTATCTTTAAATTAGTTACTCAGAGTAAAAGATACTGGCATTTAATTGTCTGAACAATATTAGCACAAACCTTTCTTTTCAATGAACTAAGAGAAATTAGTAGT
>NW_004955403.1:23665042-23722877 GCF_000276665.1 Chinchilla lanigera
AGTTTCTTCCAATTTTACAATATCTATTGTACATTTTATGTCTTATTTACTCTTTCAGCTTCTCACACTAGGGAGACTATACAATGTTTACACATGTGCATCTGGTGTATTTCACTTATCAGTATGGTCTCAAGTTGTATCCATTAACCTATAAAAGTTTCCAGTTGATCCTTCTTTATGGCTGGTTATTTACGGCTGAGTAGTACTCCACTGTATAAAAAGACCACATCTTTTTTATCCATTCCTCGGTTGATGGGCATTTGTATTGTTTCCAAGATGTAGCTATTACAAATTCTGCTGCTATAAACATGGGTGCACATATAGCGCTGTAGTATTATGTTTTTAATTCTTCTGGGAAGATACCCAGCAGTGGAATAGCTGGGTCAAATGGGACCTCCAGTCCTGGAGGAATCCCTAGCCATTTCAATGTGTTGACTGATATAATTGTAGAAAAGTATTAATAGCCACCAGTTACTAATCAATTGTGCTGGCTACCAGTAGGCAGCTAGCCACCTCAAAGTCATATATGAGACTAGGTTAAAATAGCAATCTCAATATGAATTAAGCATTCTTCTGACCATGTTCTTTAAAACAGGGGCCACCTAATGTCTCTGACCACTATATCATATGACATGTACTAAATCATTAATCAGAGGTTGAGAATATAGTTTCGTAGAAAGTGATTGCTTAGCATGGTCTTGGTTTGCATTCCCAGCTTTAAAAATAAAGAAATAATTAAAGTCAGAAATACAAATTGATAGAAACTTTTATTATTTTCAAATAGTAAAGGAGCTTTTAGAGAATAGTATCAAAAGTTATTCTAGAACACATTTTAAATAAGATGAATAGTTGAAGGCTACAAGATTAGGTTTATTAATTCACTCATTAATGTAAATATCTTGCAAAAAATTTGTCTCAAATGATTCATACTCTCCAGATGTTTTGGTATATTAAATAATATTGCTTGCAAATTCAGTTAAGACTGAAAGTGTTGTAATTATTTTATCCAGTTGACTTTCTTGATCTGCTACATTTTAAGAGTATATTGTGTTTAGACCAATGTTATTATAAAACCCAATGTGCCTTTTAAAAAATATTTTTAAATGTCTCAAAACTTTTTCAGATACTCTATGACCATGCTACTTGTTTCTTTGTTATTTATTAGTATATCTATGATGAGAGATTAGTTGGTTGACTGTTAAAATGAATTGGGAATTAGGTAAGTAAAGGAAGACTAAGAAATTATGCAGGAGGTACATATTTCTTCTGGAAGTTAATGCCATAACATGTTCTTTTCCTAGACACAGTTCCAATGAAATTTCCAAGTTTCTCTCTAGAGTGAAAATCATATTAAAGTATTGGTTTTATACTTACTTGTGCAAACTCAGTGATCTCCTGGTTACATTTAAATAGTATCAAGACTACAGATAGTTTCTCTTAGTTCATTGAAAAGAAAGTTTTTGTGCTAATACTGTTTGGACAAGATACCATACCTATATCTTGTACTCTGAATAACTACTGGGAAGACAACAGTATGCAATGTATCAGCTGTTGTAACTGTCCTACTAATCTGTTTTGAAACTCAGTTTCTCTGTTACGTTTATCTTTTTTCTCTTTAAGATTAAAAAAATATAGTATCAAGACTAAACCACCATACGTTGTAGAATTATTTAGCATAAAATTTAGAAATAAGTGCTTACAAAATTATAATACTGGTAAAATAACATTCACAGCTATGTCCTTTTAAATATCCACAATTCGACCATAAAGAATTTACAAAAAGCCAAAGGAATCCACCATTTAAATTTATCAAGCAACTAATAAGTGCCCCCCTCAAAAAAATATTTGGAACCAAAGAAAAGTATTTGCTACACAAAAATAAAGTAATAAAGAAATTCTTAAATTTCAAGGCCTGACAAGGAAAAAGTACAATAGGAATGTTACAGGAGTAGTGGCACATAAACTGTATCTCAAAAAGTTATGAAAACATTTCATTAGTCAAACATGAAAGGACTGAAGGACAAATCACAGTGCAACACCAATTGAAGTTGTGGAAACAAATCTTTAAAAATGTTACTTCCCAAGAAGTAAAAGATTGACTTTATTAGAAGGGATTGTAGTATACTGCTTATGCAGAAGAAGATCATCTTTGTATGGGATCCTGAAATATTAAGGGGTGAAATTTTCTGATAGTTACATATTTATTGGTAGCTTAACAGGTTAGATAAAAATGTAGATGAAGCAAATACAGCAAAATACTACTGCTGAGAATCAATATAGTAGTTGCAAAAATATTTATGTATTCTTTCCACTTTCCTATATGCTGGAAAATATAAAATGTAAAAATTTTAAAAATTTATAATCAATGTGCCCACCAAACAAATGTAATTTTCTTGGTTAAAGGTAAATTTCTCTGTTAAAAGGGAGTACATATGTCCTTTACTTATAACAAGTGATACAGCAGAAAGTGTAAATGGCTCATTAAAGGTATTTAAAAGAAGTGCACATAAACACATGTTGAAATTTCCTGGGAAAATAGTGGTAGCTTAAGCTGTGGTTAGTATGGATTCTAATCTGAAGGCTTCAGCTCTGAGATTAGCTTCCCTCATGTCTGTCCAACATTCCATCTGACTTCAGTGTCCCTGAGGACTTAGAGCTCCTTTACATACCCAGTGCACTTCCAGTATCTCTAGCCTTCACTCCATCTCAGCTGTTAGTGCGTGGCCATCGCCTAAACTATTACTACCTGACCTATTCCACATAAAAAATTTAAAACTCCCGTGCCATATGGCCACATCCTTAGTCTTCTAGGTCTCTTTGTTTCCTCACTGCAGTAACAAACAAGGGCTTTGGCCTTTTAGTCTACTCCTTTGCTCTCCATTTTCTCCTTGTCTGGCATCCTCTTCAGCCAAGTTGAGCATATGAACCAGTATGTCACCGATAAGCTACTAGTCTTTTTCCATTCTGTCTTCCCCATGTCACATCCTTCAGAGGCACATGCACTGTTCCAGAATGATTGGCCATTCATTCTTCTAACAAATCTTTCTTGAGGACTTGATGTGAGCCTAGAACTTTTCTAAGCACTAGAGACTGCAGTGCAGCGACAAAGCTATTGTTAGAGGAAAGATAATGAATTAGATGGCATCAGATAAGAACAGGAGCTGTGAAGAATATGAAATGGGATGATATAAGAAAGTGGCTAAAAAGGCCACGTTAGACTGGAAAGGTCTCTTGCTGCCGATTGAGAAGGTTACTTTGAGGATATGATGAACTACGAACGGAGCAGCAAGAAGGAGCTTGGGTAAGTCAAAGATAATCATGTAAGCAGAACAGATAGCTAGTTCTAAGGCCTGAGGAATAGAAAGGATAGTATAGTGGGAGTACAGTCAAGGAGTGAGACAGGCAGACCTCAACTGTATTTGGGAAACAATGACCTCGAGTTTGGACTGTATTCTCAGTGCAATTCTGGAAGCTATAAAATGAACATCTTCCTACCTCGGAGCTCCTCCTAGAGATGCCTGGTCAGCAAATGTACTTTTATTAATTTTTCCCTCCTTATGTTTACTTAGAGGAATCCAGAACAATCATAGCCCTTAAGTATAGATTCATGATGTGATATTATGTATTCATGTCAGAAGATAAATATGGTACATTATTAGAACAAAGACATTCAATTTGGATAGAACTTAAGGTGTTTTTGTTTGTTCTTTTCCTTTGTGGAAGGAAAAAGGAGTGGACTATATGAAGAGAATTCTTGATTCTCCCTGCCCCAAAGCAAGACATTTAAAATTTGCTGCTGCCTTTAACCTTGGAAGAGCTTATTACGAAGGAAAAGGTGTTAAACGGTCAGAAGAGGAAGCTGAAAGGTAACCTTACCTGAAAACAAAATTTTGTTCTATTGAAATGCTGAAACAAAGAATACGTTGCCCTGCTTTCTCTTTTAGATTGTGGCTTTTTGCTGCAGACAATGGCAACCCCAAAGCTAGTGTGAAGGCTCAGAGTATCTTAGGACTGTATTATTCAACAAAAGAACCCAAAGAGTTAGAAAAGGTAACACTGCTCTTTTTCTTTTCAGTGCTCAGAATATCTAAATTAATATTTCACTATTTTTTTAGAAGACAGTGGTGGGGAGTAAATATAGACTTTTGAGTATCTTTTATATTTCCATAAAAGTGTAAAGTTTGTAGTTTAGCTCATTAAACACCTTTTACTTATCAATAAATACTACCTTCCCTACCTCTCCCAAAAGACACCAGAGATAATGAGAATATTTTGCATACAGTAAAAGATTATACATACAAGGGATTATACAGAATGCAGAAACAAAAGGGATAGTCCTGAAGTTAAGCCCCAATTCTTTTTAAGTATGAATAATTAATATTACCTTTGATTTTAGGAGTATATGATACTAATGAGTGAAACATACCAAGAATTATTTAAAAGTCAAATCTATTTAAGATTTTCACTGAAATATAATCTAGTGATTGGAACATTTTTCAAAACTACAGCAAGAAGGAATTGTGAGAGGAGTTAATGGCAAATTATAAAAGGCAGATGATAATTAAGATGATTCCCAATAACTGAAATTGGAAGTAATTTGTAAAACGTGTTCAGACTTACCACAGCTGAACGTTGTTACTGCGCTTAACCTACCTACACCTCTCATCCTGGCGTCTCTGATCTTGGCAGCCGCCGTCTGGGGTCCCCCAGAGCCCGCATTTCTTCTTCCTCAGTATCAGCAGCTCTTCTTCCCCCTGCTGCACCTTCTCACCCTTACTTTGGAGAGTTAGAGAAGCCCGAAACTTAGGAAAGCTGGTCCTCCTCTCCCCAACTCTCTTACCTGTGACCTCACCAGCAAGTGGGTAGACACGGGACCCACCTGGGCACTCTCACTTATGTATGCAGTGCAGTGTGAGATACATTTGGGGCTGGAACTATTTCCTGGCAATTCCTGTTATGTCATTTTTTTTTTTTTCCGGTACCGGAAATCAAACTCACGACCTTGCGCTTCCCAGGCAGGCACTGTGCGCTGAGCTAAATCCCCAGCCCTATCTTATAATGAGAGCTTTTTCTTTCCAATATTCCTTTGTAATTTCATTTGTGAATAATAAAATGATGCAGTTCTGCTCTTTGTTAGGCATTTTATTGGCATTCAGAAGCATGTGGCAATGGGAATCTGGAGTCCCAGGGTGCGCTTGGCCTCATGTACTTTTATGGACAAGGCATCCGCCAGGATACTGAAGCTGCCCTGCAGTGCCTAAGGGAAGCTGCAGAGCGCGGGAACATCTACGCACAAGGGAATCTCGTGGAGTATTACTACAAGATGAAGTTCTTTACAAAGTGTGTTACGTTTTCCAAAAGGTGACTTCCTAGTCCATTTTGTATTGCTATAACCGAACACCACAGATTAGGTCATGAATAGAAACTTGTGTCTCACAGTTCTGTAGACTGGGAAGTCCAGGTTCAGTTGGCTGGCGAGGGCTGCATCCCTGCAAGGGGAGGAACACTGTGTCCTCACAAGTCAGAGTGCTAAGGGAAAGGAGCTGAAATCAGGGGTGAGGGTTTAGTCTCACCCACTGAGGAGCAGCCCTATGACCCAATCACATCTCCAAGGACCCACCTCTTAATTCTGTCACACCAGCAACACCTGAATTTTGCCGGGGACACAAGCTACATCAGTAAGATTTAAATAAGCTGGATGAAAGTATTTACAACTACTAGGTATTCTGTGCCAGATCTGTCTGATGAAACTTTCTGGAGATGTTGAGAATGGTGGCCACTGAACACTAACTGTGAGTCTAATGTAACTTAGAACTAAACTTTGGAACTTGAACGGCCACATATGACTACTAACTACCACACTGGATGGTACAACCCTATGCTGTTAACCTTTATAATTTCAGTGCTATTAGCTGAAGCAAGTTTCCTTTTTAAAGCCAGGTGTGGTGGCACACACCTGTAATCCCAGCACTTGGGAGGCTGTGGTAGGAGGATTACCACGAGTTTGAGGTCTGCCTGCAGTACTTAGGAAGTTCAAGGCCAGCCCAAACTACATAGTGAGATCCCCATCCCCTCACAAAAAAGTTTCCTTTTAAAAACATCAATTACTTTTTTCCAAGAAAATATTTTATAGGATTATAAAAAACATATATAAAACATTTAACATACACTGACATATCAGAAACATCTATTCAGCCTCAGTTTCTGCCTATATCATATCTATCTATATATATATATTCTATACTACACAATGGAAATATAGTTTGATGGCTATAAAATAAAAAGATTGACACTTATCTTCTTTTAAAATATATGCAAACTTTTCTGAGTCCACAGGCTCCACATACTTTGTTGTTATTTGTCCTCACACTAGGCAAGTCACACTGGTCCCTTCTCCTGGCATGGGGAGGGCAGCACCTGAGAGGATGAAGGCAAGGAGGAGCTGTTCCCCCGCCTCAGCAGGCCGCGTCAAGGGGGATTTCAGCATTCCCAACCAAGTGCCGATCCTGGTTAAAACTAAGACTTAAATAGTTCTTTAAAATCTTTGGGACTGCGCACTGTTTTCCACATGCCTACTCTCCCTAACGTGGTCAACACAGAGTTAGCAAATCTCATTTCACGTAATTCTCCATGTTTGTGTCTAGGTTAGAAAAGATAGCTTTTTTTTATTGCTTATTTTTAAAGAAGATAGATGTGCTAGTTTTTCATGTTTTCTAATTCTATGTTGACTATAAAGTTAATGTTTCAATATTTGATCCAAAGAAATATAAATTCTACTTTCCTCATTCAGTTTAAGTCCACAAAATGATGATAAAATACTAATATTACAAGAAAAATACCATTTGTTGTGTGTTGTGTAATGGTTATTAAGCCTGATAGGTAGGATCATAGGGAAGCTGTCAAGTAACCTCTTCATCTTCCTCTAGTATTAGCAGATTTTGTTCCCTGAACCCTTCACACACAATATAAAACTTGGTTTTCAAAGGGATAAAGACATAGCACTTTGAGCAGAAGGATAATTTCTAAACACATCATTTTGTAAAAATGTAAACCCCAACTGATGTCTTCTATTTCACAATTTGATGTTCTATCAGGATGGCTGACTATGATGAGGTTCATGATATCCCCATGATAGCCCAGGTCACGGACTGTCTTCCAGAGTTCGTCAACAGAGGCATAGCCATGGCGTCCTTCTACTATGCACGGTGTCTTCAGCTTGGCCTGGGCATCACAAAAGACGAAGCAACAGCTAAACACTATTATTCTAAAGTAAGCTTTAGAGTAAAGTAGAAATTCATCCAAACAGAAATTGCTAGGCTTTCACTCGGAAGCTTGAACTTCATGGATTATTGTTTTTTCTTAATTACTGAGCAGATAACCTGTCTACAAAGAGGCTGTTGGGGATGCAGATTGTTTGCAGACAATTCTGATAACTTATTAGCGTAATTACATTCAGATGACAAAAAGTCCTATTTTGATGGAAATTAGTCTTCAAATCTATAGCCATCTATAACCTAAGGCCTAGCACCAAGACCTTCAAGCCAAAAGTTCCTGTCTTTCACGTAGAAAAAAAAAATGTGTACCTGTATCTTCATTCTAGTATCTTAATGAAATATAATTTTTTAAAAGTTTAATGTATTATACTTTGGAGGAATATACATGATTTCAAGTAATTGTTACCTTTTCTTTTTTTTCTTGTGAGACAGGGTCTCACTATGCAGTTCAGGCTGGCCTTGAACTCACTTTGAAGCCCAGGCTGGTATCAGAATTGCAAGATCCTCCTGCCTCAGCCTCCTGAGTGCTGGGATCACAGGCATGTGCCACCATGCCCAGCACATTTTCATGCCCATGTGGTAACTTTATTTAGATCCCAAACAGATTTCTCATCTAAAAGAAAGCAACTCTACACTGGTCACTGTGGCACACACCTGTAATCCCAGCACTCTGGGAGGCTAAGGCAAGAGGATTGCAATTTCAAGCCCAGCCTGGGCACCTTACTGACACCCTGTTTTAAAGTAAAAAATACTGGAGTGTGGGGGCACACTCCTGTAATGCCAGCACTTGGGAGGCTGAGGTAGGAGGATCACTACAAGTTCAAGACCAGGCTGGACTACTAGGGACTACCTATCTCAAAATCAATCAATCAATCAATCAATCAAAGTAAAAAATTTTGAAAAGGGATGTAGCTCAATGCAAAGATCTTGGGTTCATTTCCCACTACAGCAAAACAAAACAAGAACACCACCAATAAGAAAAATTTAAAAGGCCAGTGCATGGCGTTGGAGGAGCATTATGAATAGTAATTATAAGAAAGAAAACCCAAAAAACTATACATGAGTCGAGTCCACATTAGAAATATATGGTAATAAAATGTATAAAGCAATTCTTATAGCACACAAATTGTTCAGCTTGAGCCAGGGGAACAAAGCAAGGAATAATTATTTCTGAGGATTGTGCCTGGATCTGGTATTACAGCAGTGAGTCCTAAACTGGCCTGTGTACTAAAACCACCTGGGAATTCCACAGCCTAGGCTTGATTTTAGAAGAATGAAATCACAGACCCTAAGAGTGGGACGCAAGCATGCATATGTGCTGAAGCTCCCCAGGGGACCCTAAAGTGCACGCAAATTTAGGTACTGTGTTTGAAATTAAAACTTCCCAAGTACCAAAATCATTACATAAATACAGGAACACAGTACAAAACCAAATACAATGACCTTTGGGATATTCACTGCCACACTGTTCTGTTGATAGGAAAAATGAGCGAAGTCATCTCTGTTAACTTTAAAAATATTCTAAATACTTTCTAAATTATACCAATCTCTACAGTCAATTTTAATACTACTCTTAGAATTCTAAATACTAGCACACAAAACTCTGGGTATAAAATATCCTGAAAGGTTGTTATATGTCTTGAAAAAGCAACAAAACAGATCGCAGTGTTGGAACTATTTTCCATATAATAGGAGGCAATAGTACCATTATTGTCCTAATAAGATGACTCTAGAATATAGCCTCTAATTTGGCAACTGCATATTATGGAATACTGATAAAATGGAGAAAAACGAGGCAATAAATGAGTGAAGGGTCTGGAATAATCATGTCATGTGAGGCATAAGAAGAAAAATAGAGAATGCTTCATTTAGAACAAGAGAAAAAAAGGGAGGTCCCGACAGTGACAGACTGATAGTTACAGAACAAATAGTGTCCTATAGAACAGGAACTGGGGGTGAGGGAGCACAGTTAGGGATAACAATGGTGGGTTATGGGAAAAGGGAGGACAACAGCATGGTCATCCACAGACCTAAGGTCATGAGATCCATGCCTGGTCTCAGCCCTGCTACTGCAGGCTGGGTGACTTTGCCAGCTACTATACTTAGGGTTTCTACATATTATATGTTTTCCTAGAACCTCTCAATGATTCTAAAGTGCATGGAGGGGAGCCTTAGTTTAAAATAAGGAAGAATGTTCCAATAAAACTTTGGGAAACAAAAATTTTCTACGTTAGTAACTTCCGGCCACTAGAAGCAACCAAGCAAATGCTGTACCTAGTGACCAACTGTCCTGGGTACCAAAGAGAAATTTCTGCAAAAGGTGAGTTTGAAGAAGATACAACTCATATTCCTGACTTCCAAGAAGTTATGCATCTTATTACTACTGTAGGCAGAACAAAACTATATATTCTAAATTAAATTATAGATGCTATTCATGTATGAGATGAACAACAAGTAAGGCCAAATATTAATGCTTTCCATTTTACCTAAATAATTCATAACATATAATGGTACCATTAGTGTTTAAATACCCTTTCTCTTGGTTCAGATAAAATTTCACCTCTTTTAAATAATAATGTATGATCTATTTTGCATAGGTTAAATTTGAAATTTCCTTATTTCTTGTAGGAAATCAGAAAAGTATCTTAAGAAATTTTCCTGAAATTCACTGTACTGTACTAGTCTTAAAAACAGATAAAAGGAAAAAGACCTAGACAATTAGAATGTATCTAAATAACTAACTCTCTTTGATTTTTAAGGCTTGCAAATTGAATCCTGCACTGGCAAATGAACTTCACTCTTTGGTTATTCATCAGAAAATTTAGATCACATTGCATTTCAACAAAGATCATGAATCCTAACACTATATAATGTGAGTATTTTTATAGCATCTGACTTTTACTGTCTGTTCCAAGTTACATTAACCTGGGTATTTAATAGATGATATGTTACTGTCATTTGTGTACTGTAAATTTTACAATCTGAAACCTAGTCACAGGATCAGATTGCTAAAGAGTCCTCAGAGATCCCCTTCCTGGCCTATTCAGCGCCTAGACTCGATTAAATTTGAAACCATTCAAAATGCGAGTATCATTTTCATTTCTTAAACATAAGATTTAGCACTTCTAGTTTATTAAGGCTCAAGGTGTAAAAGCTATAACCTTTAGTCTTGTGAATTTTTTGTTTTGTTTTGATGAGATAGGGCCTCACTGTGTAGTTCAGGCTGGCCTTGAACTTGCAGTGATCCTCCTGCCTCAGCCTCCCAAGTGCTGGGATTACAGGCATGAACCACCATACCCAGCTAGTTTTGTGAATTTTGAATAACACACTGTTAGTTCTAAATTTTTCCTTCAGTCATTTAAACATTTGAAGAGGAAATAGGAGATAAGATCTTTTGCAAATGGGAAAGGGGGTCCAAGAAATGGAAGGGCGGGAGAAGGGGACATAAAAAGAAGTAAGATGTGTTACGTACCCACACCAACTCTCCGTGATGAATACAATCATACTATACTCAAAACATGTACTAAGAAAAATGAAAGGTCAGACATGTTGGTGCGCACCTGTAACCAAAGCTCCTGAGACTTAGATTTCAGCCTGTATGCTTTCTTTAGCCTTGACACTGAAGAGTCATCAGAATTCAATGTTTGAGAACTAGGTATGGTGGTTTATGCCTGTAATCCCAGCATTTGGGAGGCTAAAGCAGGAGGATCGCTGTGAGTGCAAAGCCAGCCTGAACCACACAGTGAAACCCTATCTCAAAAAGACCAAAACAAAAACAAATAAAAATTTTAAAACAAATAAATTTTTTTTTTAAAAAATTCACAAAATTAAACACAGGTCAAAGAAATTTAAAGAATCAGAAGTGTCAAATAACATTTTTGATAAAATGTAGCAGTTCTACTTTTCAAGTTGTTAAAGCTGAAAGATTCTAATATTCACTATAAACTTTTTAAAAAAGTGGATTTAAGAAAATACTTCAAGCTGGGCAGTTGGGTGTTAGGTGTAACGAGTGCACATTTATGAAGCAAATGAAGGTGATGTCTTAAAACCTAAGTGTCCTTTTTTTGGTAAACATATTAAGCTGATACAGCTTTTGTTCATAAATCGCGATATCCTTTTTTGTGTGTGGATTTAAACAGGGTCTTTTCTTAGTAGTAGGAAAATAGAGTAGTACCTGTATTTAATTTTGTGAATTTTTTAAAACCAGTTACACATGGGTGACTGGATCCAGGAGGCAAGACAAGCACCAAGAATGAGTACCAAACAAACAGTTTTGGCTGAGAAGGGCAGGAAGTCATGAGGCAATTCAATCCACACTGACACACTCTAGCTTGTGTGTAGAGTACTAAACCAGTGAATACTGGCACAAAATGTTTTTGTCAAAAGGTCTTGAGTACTAAATTCAACAAGTTTCAAAGTAGTCAAGTACCAAGGTATGACAGTAATATGCAGGTGACTCACTAGAGCTGCTCTACAGCAGAAGATTACTTGCTCTGTTTTATGTTCTGGCTTGCTTGTATCACTAGACCTTCATAACTTGATCTCAGGGCCAGCGATGTAGCTCAGTGGGAGAGCGCTTGCCTAGCATGGAGGAGACCCTGGATTCAGTCCTCAGTAGAGTAAAAACAATAAAGAATCAATAAAATACAGTTCTCAGAAATCCTAATCAGGAATTTAATATGTGGTAATATGGTATGCCTATGATCCCAACACAGAATTTAAAATTTATTTACTGCAGTTATACTGTAAAGCTGATAATCTGGCACCTGTACACTTCTACCATCTGCAGACAGCAGTGTAAACCTTGATCTGTGAGTGGAGGTAATCTGTTTTTTTTTTTTTTCTTCTTTGGTTTTTCTCCGGTACCGGGAACCGAACTCACGACTTGCGCTTGCCAGGCAGGTGCTTTTGCCGCTGAGCTAAATCCCCAGCCCCAGTGGAGGTAATCTTTAATTCAAGTGAGTTGAAGCTTCCAGATTGTTAGTCTTTAAAAAAATTTCAAACTTCTGTAAGATTTAATATGGCTGTTACCTCAAGAAAAAGTGAAAATTTATTATAAAGAAATATTGAGAAGCCAGAATACTTTTGTCATTTGCAGTATAAACTTAACAACTGCAGTTCAAATAATAGCATAGAATTATGCTGAGAGAGACATTTTCCCTAACTGTGTTATGATGAGTTCTTTGGGCTTGGCAACTCAAAAGACCTTCACAAGGTCTTTTCAGTAGCCCTTTAAAGGATAATTCTAATGCATATAAATAACCAGCTTTGGTTTAAGTGTCAAATAACTAGTTATAGTCAAAGAGCTGTAATTTAGAAGAATCTCAAAGACAAAATTTGGCATACTAAGTTTTAATCATTTACCTTTCACAACTTGTTTCTTACCAAGAACCTGGCAGGTATGAGCTATCAATAAAATAATCTCCTTTATATTTTAATATATTTAGTATTTTTCTTTTATGGAATCAAACTGAATTTTCACCTTTTAACTTTTTTTTTTTTTCCCCACTATTTCTAGGGACCAGAATGGGGAAGGTATTTTATCACTGCATTAACAGATGAGAAAGCCCAGAAAACTGACTGAATGCCTTGTTCATAGCCCCACTATCAATAACAACAACAAGAATTCTGTACACTGGACCTCTCCTAATGCCCCTTGTACGCTATATGACTTGATGCTCCCTGAAGTCTTTAAGCTCCCTGAAATAATTTTCCTCTTCTTTCTGTTTCCTTGTGTCATTCTTTCAAGGTTTAGCTCATATCTAATGCCTCCAAGCACTAATTTGGCTCTTTTCGCGCACTAAAATAGTAATATATTTCAGGTGTTTATTTTGTGTCTGGTGAAAGGCAGCAAACTTTTTACTTCCTTATAGAATTACTTAAGTGGACAGTGTTTTTCTGCCAAAGAAAAAGACACATAGCTATTTGAATGGCCCAAGTGTTGGTTTTTTTTAAGCATCTTAAACATCACAGGACCACTGTGATTCATTTTTATATTTTATTGCTTCAAATGCTTCAAACTATGGGAAATCTTTGGTAAAAATAAAGAGAATAAAATTTTCACAATAACTTTACACAAAGCATTGCACAACAATGTTCTTCAATACACAAGAAATAATATAGGAATGTTCCGAGTCATCAGGGAAGAAATTACTGTACAAGATTCATAGTTCTTCATTTTAAAACAAAACTGTTTTCATAAATATTTAAAATATTTTCTAGGTTCTTAGCACATATTAACATTTTTTTTTCTATCAGTATGTTGAACTTTAAAGTATTTATATTATTTAAATAAAAATCAATGAACAGAAGTTCTTTCCCTGTTGCCTATGATAGCATCAAATCACCCTCCCCTCAATTCTGCTTATTTGACATAAAACTAGAGGGATATAACTAAAATAAAAATCAGTACGGTTCTCAGTCAAGCCCTCTGTGGAAAAGAGGAAAATGTTTCATGTCTATTATGACACAGACATTTCTCTGGTGGTTTATTTGTGCAGCTCAAAGGTGACCAGCTTTCAGTTGATCTAAATGAGTTCTCAGCTCAGGACACAGCTCAATTAGCAGCAGTTCCATCAGCACCTGCACCAAGACAGAAGTAAAGGAAAAAAAAACAGAAAGCTGTGGTTTCCCCCCAATCCAAGAGTGTGAAAATAAGTATGTCTAAAAGAAAAGTCTAATTTTAGTTCTGAGATTATTCTCACTAAAGTAACTACGGGAATATTATATAAGCCATTTATCATAGTCTATTAACCACATTAAACCATACTATAATCAGAAAGATGGGAAAAGTTTGCTCTGTCACAAACATCAAACAATTGTGCAGAAATGTTGCATGAGAAGTCAAGAAAGGCAACTGGCATCCAGGAATGAGACTGCTACATTCATGAGTGGGTGTATGTATGCATACATTTTTTCTTTTTAACCAAATGGACAAAATGAAGCAGTGAAAACAGGTTCAGAGTTTTAAGTAATGAGTGATTATGAATATAAAGCATTAACATTTCCTGCAATATGTGAAAAGCAATAGAAAATCCAAGAAAGAGTTCATCCTTTGGGAGGAGGCTTTAATTTACTCACATATAACAGATGCTTATTGGCTCTTGTTTCTTGCAGTGCCTTGAATATTTTTATTATACCATGGCGGGCATTTTGCTGTCCAAGAAGGCTCTGAAGTGTATCTGAAAAAATACGTTTTTCATTTTTGTCTTGCTGGGTATCAAATCCAAGAACTTGCACACACTAGGCAAGTGCTTTACTACTGAGACACAGCCTCAGCCCTGAAATTTTAAGTTTTTATTCTATGTTGACACTGACAAAATACATAATCAGTGAGAGGGTCATTACATGACACATACACAGAAAATAAAGGCACTGAGCAGAGGCATAAGGAACATAAATGGCCATGAATGGACAAATGTTTAAAAAGAGAAATGTTTTTCAGAATTTCCCAATATGAGACATTTATAGAAACTATATTCTCAATATATTGCTACTGCTGGTTTTAACAATTAATGTTTTTACCATATTACTAACATTTTACAACATACTTTAGGCTATCTCTAAAGCACAAAATATATTTGCTGTAAAATACTTTCCTAGTTAAAAGTTCTTACTAAGATTCTGTGTAACATTTTAGCAAGTGATAAGAAATGGCTTAAAAGAAAAGTGTGACTTTTAAAAAATTAAAGTTTTTGATAAATATAAATGAAAAACATTTTAATACCCTATTTATCTCGGTAAAACCCTGGGGCCTCACCTGGAATGTTTTCAAGTAGTTTTTGCTGCGCTCTCTGTTTTGTTTCTTGACTTTGAGCTTTGCTTCTGATTCTAGTTGGTGGTGCCAATTTCCCATTTGGCCAGAAAGCATCTCGGAAAACATTAATGTAGTACACTAGCATTTGTTCACTGAAAATCCAATTCACTGTGTCCCGGATTTGTCTTTTAAGAGAAAAGAAATTTCCTGGATGAGGTTTTTAAGCTTTTATATTTTATTCTCAAAAGGTATTCATAAAGGGATAGGCTAAGATACAGCCTGATCTACATGTCTGATAAACAAAGTAGGAAATGGAGTTTTAAACTCTGGCTATTAAAGTTCTTTTTTATTTTGGTGACACTAGATAACCATTTTTCTTGGAGGTCACATTTTCATTGGCACCAATGTCTCTGAATTTATATTTGCCCTGTGGTACTTTCCAATCTGTATGGACAAGATTTGAAGCTTGCAACTACATTAACTATATACAGTACTTAGTACACTAATTTCTCCATGAAGCATGTTAAAAGTGATCTGGAAAATGTCCTAGAGCCCCTGAACTCCCAAAGGAGAAATGAACTTGTTCACCATCTGTTGCTTAGGGTTGTTAAGGCAGATGATGCTGGGTACAATACTCTGACCCAGAAGAAATATTCCACATGCCCAGAGGCAAGGAGAAAGATATCCAGCCTATTTCACATTGCTATGGGAATGAAAACTGGCAAGTGTACATTTATGCACAAATGCTTTTTATCTGGTTACCCAGGTCTTTCACAAAACCCTATTCTGATAGTTGAATTTTAACCAGTTATAAGGTGTTCTGCTGTCAGAGACAAAAGTTCACAGAACCCAGAAGAATGTGACTTTGGGAGGAGGAAGTCTCTTAAAAAGGGGGAAAAAATTATCTTAGACTATTAGTGTCAGAAAGACATGAAATTTCAAACTTGGTTCATGAATAGTCATAAATCAAAAAGCTCTTTAAGAATCTTCTCAATCATATTTTTAAAGAGATGATATAAAAGTTCCAGAAATAGAATCTACAGTAAGTTGTTTAAAACATACTAATAATCAGACACTCCTGAATGTCTACACTCTTATATGTAAGGTACATCCCCTACGAATTTTTTTTGGGGGGGGTTTTTTTTTCCGGTACCGGAAATCGAACTCACGACCTCACGCTTGCCGGGCAGGCGCTGTGCCACTGAGTTAAATCCCCAGCCCAAGAAAATTTTTGTATTGCTTAGAACTGTGAAATTCAAATCTGGACCGAATAACCTAATCTTATTAACTTAGTTGAACATCTGCTTTCATAGAGAACCTGCCTACTTTTTTCTTTTAGAAAAATATCTATCATGATCATGCCAACAAGATGTTTTCCTTCTGTAATCTTGCTTTGGGCTAATCACTGGCATTCCATGAAGAAATAAAGAAATATTACCTTATAATCTGAAGTTAGATGATTCTTACCAAAGGTCATCACCTCAGTGTTTGCTACCAATTTAGCTCTATTAGTCAAAACCTGTAGGACATTTTTGAAGTAATTGCAGTAAATGAGACTGCACTTGCTATACAAAGCCTACAATGTATTGCTACTTAATTTTATGATGAATTGTCATCTGCTAAAGGCAAAAATAGCAAGTACCAGGTGCTTCATAATTTTCCACCTGATAAAAAGCCTACTGAAATGAACAGCCTGGAAATTTTCTACAAGATGTCTCCTTCTGTCCCCATAAAAACAACTGCCAAATGTATCCACCACTTGCAAACCACAGCTGCTTATTTTGTAATTAAGAGTCAGTATCATAAAAAGGAACAAGAAAAGTCTCAGCACATTTGCTGAAACTGGAAAATAAATTAGCAAGTCTTAAGTACTGAGAAAAATGAGGCCATTTTGGAAATCTCATGGCTTGTCAGTACTATTAAAACTAAGGTTTGCTTTATACTGAAACTAGTTTTTTAAAAAAACATTTTTTTCTGAAAACAAAAAGCCAGAAGCCCACGATACTAAGTCAAGTGAAAAGTCTCAGCAGAACTAAAACTTTTTAAAAAAAAATTAGATATAAAAGAGATAAAATTTTTGTTTACAAACAAAAAATTTTCTTTATGTTTCCTATAAAAATTCGTAAGCTTTCTATTATAAAACTATCATATCATATTGACCTTTACAAATACTTAACACTAAGTATATCTTTCTCTTGGAAAAGTCTGATAATTTCATCTTAAAACTTATTTTTTAAAAAGGTGATTTCTTATTTCTAGAAGGTGTCTTGTTTCTATCGTGCAGGAAGTCATAATACTTATCTCCTGAAGAATTTCAAAAACAGGGTTAGTATTTAAGAGACACTGACAACAGCAGTTCCCAGTTCCAAGCACAGATACAGCATGAGACACGGCTGAGTGAGCAACAACGGGCCAAGAGGCCAAGAGGCCAGGTGGGTTTGCTGACCAAGTGAGTCACGTGATTTCTTTGGTTCTCTTTCCTCCCTGAAAAACTGAGAAGCTAGTCTACTCTCTGAAACCTCTTTCAGGACTGAAACTATCTAAATAACTTTGATTTACCTTCTATTTACTGCATTTTATAGTTAAAGTTCCAATTATTTCTTAGAAACTAATATTAATTGACTATGAGTTTTCAATAACAGACAAGGTGTTTCATAAATGAACAGCCTAAATGTGAATCACTTTTTATGAGGAATAAAAGATATACTGCATAATGTTGTATATATGGGTAATACATGGTTTAGAATCTACAAATAGCTTGTATAAATGCTGTATGACAGATTCTCATATATACTAAGATATTAACTAACACAAAGGATGAACATTTTAATGCTGCCTCAAATTTTAGAAGTTCATTTATGCTTTGTACTTTACTTCCCTCCAAGTAAATACAGTAAATCCCCAACTTATGAACATTAAAGCTGGAAACTTTAACATGTATAGTGTATAAGCACCACAAGTGTACTGTGTAAGACTCACTTTGTCAGATTATGAACAAATCTGACTTATGAACGTTTTCCTGGAATGGAATTCATTTGTAAGTTGGGGACTTACTATACTTGCCATGTGAAGCTCATCCCACTTTCATCCTCAGAGTACAAACCTTAGTCCAATTCCCATTATGTAGCACAAAAACACTATACCAAATACTCTCAACTAGTCATCGTGCTCAAAAGAGAACTTTACAGAACACAACCTTCTGACCCTTGTCAGCCGGAATGCTGGAAGAAGCTCAAGCTTCTCATCTAACACACCACAGATTTCTGTAGGAGAAATTTAGAAGTCTGCTTCCTTATAAAATCATAGCAGAAAAAAAAGACAAAGATATGAAAGTTAAATTATTGGCTACTGTACCATAGGGTACTGTACTGTAGGGCAGATTCAAATATTAATTTCATACAACTCACTTGTTGATGGTTCTTCCAAAAGTGACCTGAACAAGAGCAATTAATGTTCTTCTCACCCACTTAAACACTGAAATATAAATTAAGGAAAAAATTATATCAGAATGTAATAATTATGACTTTTTCATACTGTACAAAACATAAAATTTTATTACTTAATTCAGTCTGAGTCCCAACATCAATTAGAGGCTAATGATTTCTGCAGAATTTGGGTCTAGGTTAGCTAATGTCAAGAAAACTATTCTGACTAAGCTTTCATTTTTTACTAAGCAACTGATGAGACGAAACCAAAGAGGTTTTTTTGTGGCTTTCAATGCCTAGAAGAATGGCTAAGCTTGCAAATGGCAGTAATATTTTACTTGCCATATTCCCAGGCTAGCAACAACGTGCCTGTTTTCCACTAGCTGATAGTGTAATTCTTACTTTAGATTTCTGCCTGGCTTGCTAAACCTAGTTTCCTAAAACATGGCTCTGAAGGAGAAGCATCTGAAGTCAGATAGTGACAAATATTGTGAAATATGAATGAAGTGAAGGTTCTAACTGCTTTCATTTGAATACTAGTTTGGGCAACACCCTGTACTTCTTTATATTTTATGTGCTTGGGGGAAGAAAGGTGAACTGTGAAGAGCCAGGATGCTGAGTTGGATTGAATTCTACAATCTGCTAAGCCACTACCTAGAGTAGCCAGGCATAAACCTTTCTCCGAACCTTGGCTTTTTCATTGGGAAAATGACAGAATTCATGTGTGCCTTTTTATTTATTTTTCCTCTGAGGATGTTTTTGTGTGTGAAAGGTCCTACAGATCTAAACTTTAATATTATTTGAGACACATTTTATAGGCATAGACTTTGAACATAAACCAGGGAAGAGAAAAATGCTGTGACAAATTAAATATAAACAAAATTTTTCATTTATATTTTCATGTCCAGTCCCTGAAATGTTTGGCTACTGCCACATGAGGAAATAAAAAATTCATATAAGAAATTCAGTTGGATATGAAAGAGCCAAGAGCTCAGGTCTCCTGCACCCAGCAAGAAAACCTACAAGAAGCACATTCACAACTGTTTTCCCATGAAGGCACACACCTAAGGAAAGATCAACAATCAACAGAGACCCAGTACTAGACTAAAACATTCTAAAGTCATTTGTAATTTTTTTAAATAAATATAAAGGTCCAGTTAAAGTAGTATTAGTCCTTCAGCTAAAAGTCAAGTCTTGGATTCAGAATCATGCCTCAATATTGCCTTAAACTTTTTTTTTGTTTTGTTTTGTTTGTTTTTTTGTTTTTCTTCTGGTACCAGGAATCGAACTCACGACCTTGCACTTGCTAGGCAGGCACTCTGCCGCTGAGCTAAACCCCCAGCCTTAAACTTTTTTTTTGTTTTGTTTTGTTGTGTTTTCTTCTGGTACCAGGAATCGAACTCACGACCTTGCACTTGCTAGGCAGGCACTCTGCCGCTGAGCTAAACCCCCAGCCTTAAACTTTTTGATGGAAATTGTTGGAATGCTGCCAAGTAGGTAGATTTGCTCATTTCAAACTGGCATTCATGTGGGGATGAGTGTGTCTGTCGGTGAGGACAACTTCACTCTGTTTTCCTAGGGCAGAAAAGAGGCAACTCATACCCAGAGAGTCTAAGGACAAGTGCAACTCTAGCGCAAATGCCTAACCCAGCTGGGTGGTTATAAAAAAGGCTGCATTACTGGTTCCTTCTTATATACAGACCTAGAGCAGGAACCCAAACTGATTTTGCTATAGATTCTCTCCCATCGCTGATAGCCCCTTACTCCAGCCCAACCCACACCACAACAAAACACAGCCAAGACTCCTTCCAAAGCCTCATTTTTCAAAGTCACAGAAGCAGCTGCAGCAGTACGAGGATTGTTCTGACGGCAAACATACCACATCTCATTATAAAGGATTTTCTATTTATTCCCCTCTGAAATGTCACTAGCAAAACCAAATGTTTCTGAGCAGTACTTGAAGGAGGTCATGCATACTGCAAAGACAGTATTTTCCACTGGGTGTGGTGGCACATGCCTATAATCTGAGCATTAGGGAAGCCAGAAGGATCAATAATAATACTAGTTCAAGGCCAGTCTGGGCTATAGTGAGTTCAAGGGCAGACTGGAATACCTTGTAAGACCATCTCTCACAAAAATAAAGAAGTAGCATTTTGAGCCCTCTGTGGCTGATTGGCTCTGACACATCTACTACATCCCAATTATCTTTATATCTATCAAAGCAAATATACCAACAAAAATTAAAAAATGGGTGTCCTTGTTCTTCTTACCAACGTACAAAGCTACGAGGATTCATGACTCCACTGGCCAGATTTCACTGAGGAACAGCCACTCTTCAGGTGGAATACTGTTTTTTTTTTTCTATCTCTACTTAGGTAAGTTAAGCATCAATGTATACCTTAAATGTCTAAACTATAGACAGGCTACAGATTTTCTATCTGAAAGAATTTTTAGTATCTCAATGACATATATTTTAAATATATATTTGAAATTTAACTATCCCCAGCTTAAAATGTATCTTAGCTCTAGCTTTTGTTATTGAAAGCATGCTAAAAATGAACTTCCTTTTATATATATATATATATATATATATATATATATATATATATATATATCTGCCCTTTTACTCTACACTTACAGAAAGTAGAACACATATATTTTGAAAGGGACATTAGAGGACAGGTACTTGTGTAGCTCTTAGAGAAAGTAGTATTTGGCTCCCCATTTTACTATTGTTTCTTCTACGTCCATCTCCTTTAGGAGATACTAAGACAGGGTTCTCGGCCACCCACTGTCACTGTGCGAAGCAATCGCTGCTGTGGAGACTGTCCTGCACACTGCGGGATGTACAGCAGCATCCCTGTCTCTACCCACTAGCTGCCAGCAGTATTCTCGCCTGCAAGTTCTAACAACCAAAATGTCTCTGGATACCACCAAATCTTCCCTCCTCTCCTCCACTGATAACCACTGCCCTAAAGGTGGTGGAAAAATACAGCTGAGACTTTCCTGAATTCCTAGCCACAGTACTAAATTGGCATCAAAATCATACCTTGAACAATAGGGTTTTCCCCCTGCTATGCAAAGTAATTTTTGTATAACTGGCCATAGGGAATGAAGCTATGCTGAGTCCCATGAAAAGAAATTCAAAGTATTCTATCTTTCTGTACTCTGAAGAATACACTGTACAGAGATGTGTATGAAGATGCTATGTATCTCAAGGCTGTGTTATCAGAACCTAACACTGTATATGGCTGGCCCTTAAAATAACTCTTAAATGAACCAATATGTGAATATAAATACATATCTGATGCACTTCAGGCATACAGAGACATTGTATAAGTCCCACTTAACCAGTGAATACTACTAAATAATAACAAAGAGGCTTACTTCCTCGAAGTTCAAAAATCTCCCCAATCAACATGAAACATGGTTCAGCCAAGGCATCTTTCCTCCCATCCACATCATCGCCATAATCTGACAGGTCACTGTCCTCTTCTGGCTCTTCCTGGGGATAATAAAGTCACAGGAAGCAGATCACTTACCCAAGAAAATTGCAGACATGTTTTCCTTCTTCAAATGTAAATTCCAAATGATTTGCTCATAGTTTAGCTTTACCCTTTCACTCCTATGCAGAAATCTACCCACTTTCAACAGAGAGAACAAAATGCACTAAATATCAGCGAAAAGCTTAATTTTAAAGCCTTATTCAAGGTTTAAAATAAGCTAGTTTTAAAAACCTCCATTCCTGTATCAATTAAAAAAATGGAATAAAATAGTTTTCTTAAAACTGTAAAATATCTTTTGTCTGGCAAGTGCGAGGTCCTGAGTTCGACCAAAAAAGAAAAATTTTTTTTTGAGTTTTAATAGTAAAGCTTTTAACTTAAATGATTTAAAATTTGCTGCTTTAAAAAATGCACATTGTAGTTTAATTATTTTTAAAGTGCTACTATGAAGCTCGAGCTTTTTACTTTATATGTCAACTGGTCTTATTTCCTGATCTACAAGTCTGCAAGTTTCAGTTCAAAATTTCTTGTATGTCAGGCAGCAGCAGGTTAGCAATGTACACCCAGACTTCTGGCAGTTGATAGTAACCAAGGGAGAACAATGCAGATACAGACAGCTGTTTTTACAAGGTGAGATGTGGTGCTATCAGTGAGGTTCAAACATCAGGTGGAAGGACAACCGAGGAAGTTCATTTTAATGTCTGCATTGAAGATGATGCTGGAGTTGTGTGAGCAAGCAGTAGGCTAATGACAGGACTTGGGGTACCATCATGTGAGTACAGGAAAAGACTGGAGAGAATTCTGAGATAAGAGTTCCTGAAAAATTCACACCTTCACAAAAATCCAACAATATCAAATGCTTCAAAGAGGGTGAAGAAGATGAGGTCTAAGAGGAAGCTACTGACACTTTTACAAAGTAATCTCAAAGAGTGACTGAGCTGTATGTGAATCCCATGAGGCAGGACAACTGTGGCAAGTTCAAGGCCAGCATGGGCTAGCTGGTGAGTTCAAGGCCAGCCTGGACTAAATAGCTAGACCGTTATAGTTTGCATCTAGATGTCCCCCCAAAGGCTCATGTGGTCATAGGTGGCTGGACTAGGGTATGTGAATGTGGATTAAGGGTGTGATGCTGGAATTAAGGGGGTGGATAATGGAAGCCCCACCCTGGGTATGGGTGGCATCAATCAACAGGCTTACAGCCTGGATGGAATATAAAGGAAGAGTGGGAAAGCAGTCCTGCTGCTGATTCTGCTGCTGCTGTTGCTTGCAACCTTGCCTGCCTTGCCATACCATGGACTGTTTCTTCTCTGTGATGCCCCTCTGTCACACCACTTTGCTTTAGAGTCAGCCGACTATGGACTGAAAACTCTACAAAGTGTGGGCTAAATAAATCTTTCTTCCTTTAACTCTGGGTGTCAGGTATTTAGTTGTAGTAATAGAAAAGGAAGCAAGAAACAAAAACAAAGAGGGTATCCAGAAAAGGAAGCAAGAAACAAAAACAAAGAGGGTATCTAGTCTCTTTCTATTCATATCTTTACTCATACATATTGCTGCCAGGTTCATCTTGCTTCAAAATATTCTATGGCTCTCCATGTCCTGAGAGTAAAGTTTAAACTCCTGAGCATGAATCTCTACTTCATCTTCACTTAGAACACTATGGAAACCTTCTGGTTTGGTCCAATGACTGACAGACGATCACCCAAACACAGCCTCCTCTCCTGAGCCTTCAATATTGGTCCAGCACCTTTATAACACTGTCCTCACTCTGCTTCCAACCCCAGGGACTGACTCCTGCAGAACTTCCCATTCACACTTCATTTACTCACCGCATTATTAATACTGTATCTGAATTCTTCCAAATGACTTACAGGGGAGAACAAGCAGGTGCCTCCAAATATGACAGCACTAACTGCTGTTCTAGTAGTAACACAAATACTTACAACAAATACCTGTTACTTCACACAGCCTTCAGAAAGATCCCTGTTTACGTATGTTACAAAAGTGGTACGGCCTTTGGATCACTTACCTCCTGATGGGAGAAGAAGTCACGAGGAAGTTTTTCCAAAAATGAGGATAATGAAAAAGTGTTTTTTTTCCCCTGCACATCAATAGCCTTGAGGTAGTCAGGAGAAGGGCTCAAAAAGGCATAAAGTGCTTCACTCTGACAGAGTCTTTCATCTGAAAGTAGATTCTATAGAAAAGAGAGGATTAATTACTCCTACACAGGAAACTATCTGAGCTGCTGGGACCTACTACATGCAGGGCAAACAAAATAAAACTGGGCGTGTGTCTTGGATTTACTTTCACCATAACAAAGCCCCCTTTTTCTCCTTCGTGAAATAAACTATATAAAATCCATGCTGAAAGATACCAATGGCTAACAGTCCTCTCCAAGGTCACTGGTAGTGTCCTCTCTAATGCTGTGCTTATGGGAAATACTGAACTCACTCCGCTTTGTACTGCTTGATCAACAAAAAATTCTTACTTTCAATATAACTCACAGATCTAAAACAACTTTTATTTATCTGTACCTGAGCAACTTAAATTTTTGCAAATTACACATGGATACCACTAAACACTATTTTATAGCTATGTTTACACTTTGTACATACATTGCAAAGGACTGAGTTATCACTGACCCTGCCTGGCAGTTAACAGTTTCATTTCACTGTGTCCCACAACCTTCCAAATAGAATTTGTTTACATAACTATGTAACTATTTTTATAAGCCCTTAAACTGGAAATTTTGTAGACCTCTATACATATCCTAGGACAGAAGAGAGCAGAACATAAATCAGGTTTGTTTAAATATAAGCAAACCCTATGGTAAGAAAACAAGATTTGCACTGTGATGTCAAGAATGTGCTTCATGGTATGAGATATAGGGTGTAGGAATGAACAACCCAGTAGAAACTATCACCTATTTATGATGTATCCCCTTGGGGTAGATGGAACACTGGGGAGTCAACTATGCTTCTGATAACAGAAAGTAAGATGATAGCTGAGGTTAAATTCTAGTCTCAGAGGAGTTAGTCCATGAAACTGACATCCTATTTTCTCAGACAGCAAGTAACCTGATATACCCTATGTCTCTACCTGTAATAAGCACTTCTGAAATGGCTCCATACCACCAAACTGAGGATGAGAGGGTTCAAGGAGCATTATGAGCATCCCAGTGGTTGCCAGTTTCATATATGCTGTGGAAGACTGACACATGTATATATTCAGGTCCCACCAGACACAGGAAAGGAGATTAAGAAAGGGCAGTGTCACTGCTGCTTTTCCTGTTTCCTGCACCAAGTATGTAGGCCTTTATTCCCTTTTTCCAGATCATTAAATGTACATAAAGGTGGGTTTAGGAGGAATGAGATATTCTTCCTCATCTTCATTTCCTTTAGCTAACCTATCCTCCAACATTAATTATTTTAGAAAATAGTACACTGTAATACTAATGGTAAGTCTCAAATTTAATATAACCAATATAAACAAGAAAAAACTCAGAACTGAGTGACTTCACTGTTAAATCCTACCAAATATTTAAAGAATTAACATCAATTATTCTCAAAATATTCCAGAAAGTTGAAAGACAGAATTCTTTCAAACACATTCTGTAAGAAGAGCAGTACTCTGCTATCAAATGCAGAAAAATATTAGAAGTAGACCAATATCTCCTATCAACATAAACACAAAAATCCTCCACAAAATCCTAACAAATCAGATCCCACAACACACTACAAACACTGTATAAAATGATCAAGTGGGATTTTTCCTAAGGATGCAAGGATGATTCAATTATACAAATCAATAAATGCAGTAAATCACCTCAACAATATAAAAGGAAAAAAAGTCTGAGACACTCATCAGCTTTGGAAAGAGCATTTCATAACAATCAACATTCCTTTGTTGTAAAAAACAAACAAACAAAAAAACTCAACAAATTAGGTGTTGAACAAGCATACCACAACACATAAGGCCATACCTGACAAACTCAGAGCTAGTATCATATTTAACATAGACAAGTTGAAGCCCTTTTCTCTAAATTCTGGAAAATGACACTCACTTTCTCCACCGTTACTGAACACAACCAGAGTAACTAGGTAAGAGAAATAAATGAAGGGCATCTAATTGGAAAGAAGAAGCCTAATTCTATCTGTTTGAAGATGACATGATCTTATATGAAGAAAAAAGATTTCACCAAAATAACATCTGAACTGATAAATGAACTCAGTAAAGTTTCATAACACAAGAACATACAAAAACCAGTAGCACTTTTACACACCAATGAGCTAGCTGAAAAAAATCAAGAAAGTAATACAACAGTAGCTACAAAAATAATAAATTATCTAGGAATAAATTTAGCCAAGAAGGTTAAAAAAAAAAAATCCATAATGAAAACTATAAAACACTGGTGAAAGAAAACAGAGAGGACAAAACAAACAAACAAATAAAAAAAACAGCCCATATTCACTACAGAAAGAATGGTATTAAACTGTCCAAACTGCTCAAAGTGCTAGATGGACTTAATGCAATCCATGTCATAATAGCAATGATATTCTTCACCAAAATTTTTTTTAAAAATCTGAAATTTTCATGGAACCACAGAACATGCCAAAGAAACAAGGCAATGTGAGCAAAAAGAACAAAGCAGAATATATTACTTTACTTCCAAACATACTGCAAAGTAATGGTAACCAAAAGAGCACATGCTAGCATAAAAGCAAACACACAGATCACAGGAATAGAACACAGAACCCAGAAGTAAATCCATAAATTTAGAGCCAAATGAATTTTAATAAAAGTACCAAGGACCTAAATTAGATGGTGTTTTCAATAAACACTGCTGGGAAAACTATATATAAAAAAATTCTAAGTGGATCAAAGACTTAAACATAAGAACCAAAACTATAAATCTACAAAAAGAAAATGTAGGGGAATGCTTTGGGACACAGTTGTTGCAAAGTTTTATGAATATAAATAAATCCCAAAGCACAGCCAACAAAAATAAAAATTGATAAATGGAATCGCATCAAACTAAAAAGTTCCTGCATAGCAAAAGAAATGATCTCTATGTTTTTCTGGTAACAAGGAATTAATATCCAAAATACACAAGGAACTCTGATGAAGACCACTATGAAGCAGCCCTGAGCAGGACTTAAATTAACCAATTGGCTTTTCACGTTTGCTTGTGAGTCTGTCCAAGGCCGAGGCTCCTCATCTGGAAATGGGTGGCAGACTCATAGTAAGTGAACCTTTGTGAGTCACTGATCCCTACTAAGGCCTGTCATGGTGGATGAAGCCAGAAAACCTCAAAGGATAACACAAGAGCACAGCCAACAACACCTGGATCCAACCTCAACTAGATAAAAACTGTAGCTTTAGGCATCTCATTCCTGGGTGAATTAACTTAATACTTTACTTAAGTCCTTGAGTGGTTCCACCCTTCTTGAGTACTCCCCTCCTTGCTTCTGATAAATAAATGTGAGCCACCCAGAGAAGGTGTTGGTCTTCCCTGAGAGAATCTCGAATTCTGCAAGAGGGCTTTTATCTTCCTGGAGCCCTTAAATCATTCCATTTGCCTCTTTTTATTTAGCCTTCATGCACCCTACTTTGGGAGCAGAATATATTACTTCACTTCCAAACATACTGCAAAGTAATGGTAACCAAAACAGCACATGCTAGCATAAAAGCAAACACACCTGATCAGCCTTCAATAACTACAGGATATTATTAACCCAAAAGAACTCAAGTAACAGCAAACAACAAGTAATCCAATTTAAATATGAGCAAATTACCTGGACATTTCTTAAAACATAAATGGGAAAAAAGTATATGAAAAAAAAATGCTCGCCATTGCTAGTAATCATCAGAGAGATGTAAATCAAAATCACAGTAAGGTATCATCTCAACCCAGTTGGATGGCTATTATCAAAAAAACCTAAACAACAACAACAACAACAACAACAAACAAAAGTGCAAGTGACCATGCAAAGAAAGGGGAACTCATCTCAACCCAGTTGGATGGCTATTATCAAAAAAACCTAAACAACAACAACAACAACAAACAAAAGTGCAAGTGACCATGCAAAGAAAGGGGAACTCTCATATGTAATTGGTGGGAATGTAAACTAGCACAGCCATTAAGGAAAAGAGCACAGACATTCTGCAAAAATCTAGAAATAGAATTATGGTATGATTCAGCCATCCCATTATTAAGTATATGTCCAAAGGAAAAGAAATCATTATGTCAAAGAATTACCACACACCCACATTTACTGTAGTACTACTTACAACAGACAAGATACAGAATCAACCTAGATATCCTTTGGTGGATGATAGGTAAAGAAAATATGGTGTATATACCCACTGTGGAATAATTCAGCCATATAACATAAAAATCTGTTATTTGTGGCAAATATGGATGAACCTAGAGGACATATGTTAAATTCAATAAGTCATGCACAGAAAGATATTGCATGGTCTCACTTATTTGTGGAATTTTAAAATGTTATTCTCATAAAAGCAGAGACTAAAATACTGGTTACCAGGTGCTGTGAAGGAGGGGAACAAAGGATGGAGACGGGATAGTTAACAAGGAGAGAGTGCTTTTGGATAGGCAGAGTAACTTCACATATTCTGTTGCACAGTACGATAAATATGGCTGACAAAAGTTAATTATATATTTTAAAACTGCTAGTGAGAAAAATTTCAGTGTTCTCAACAGAAAGAAATAAATGTTTGAAGTGGCTGTCATGTCAGTTCCCCTGATTATCACACACACTGTGTGCGTGCATGTGTGTGCACACACATGCAATGGGTTGCAAAAAGGAGAGGAGTAAAAGGCAATTCACAGAGAGAGGAAATATCTGTAGCACATAGTTGACAAAGATCTTGTATCCAAGACACATACAGAATGGCTATGAAGCAATATAAAAAAGACAGGCAACAAAAGACAGGTCACCAATGATCAATAAACAAAGGAAATGCAAGTTAAAACCACAGAGGAGAGGTTAGGGGTTGCAGTTCAGTGGGACATGGAGTGGTTAGTATATGTCAGGTCCTGGTTCAATCCCCAGCACAGCAATGCATAAATTAATTAAATAAAAGAAAACTATGAAATACCATCACAAATGGAAAAGTAGTAAGCTCTTGGAATAATTATTATTTAACTCTAACTAATTTATCCTCTTACATGCAAAGTTTTGTATTTGCTTACCTGTAAAAACTTATTTAATTGATTCTTTGACTTTTCCATAAACTTGTGATCTATAGATTTGAAAGGCAGCTTGCTAAGAGAAGGCAGCTGGACTTTTTTTAAAGAAGGGACACACTGTGGGGGGAGAAATTAAATGTTAATGTTTTAAAATTACATTTTAAGTTTTGAAAATATTTAGAATTAAAATTAGAACAAGTTAAATATCTTCATCCTGTACATGCTCTTCTCAGATTTAAGAAGTTGAAAATCCATCCATTATAATCAGGCTTAAAGAATCTGGAGGAGTAAGATATTAGATGGAAAAAAGTAAAAGGTTACCCCCCAAGCCTAAAGATTACCTAGAAACAGGACAATCATGAAGTTGATGCTACAAATTTGTAATAAGAGGCCCAGCAGCCCATATGTCTGGAAACATGGCTCACAATGTTTTTTTTAACATCACTGTAAACCTTGGACTCTATTACTGTATTTTAGTGGCAAACTGTGGAATATCTTAATAATAATGAAATATGGTAATAAATAACCACATTTTGCCCTTTCTGAATTAAGTCCTACATTCTATTAGACACTGCGCTAAAAGGGCAGCATGTGTTATTTTATCCTTACAACAGCTCTATGAAATTTTAGAGATGAAACAGGCAGTGATAGTTAGAAGGAAAGATTAAAGCCATGAGGGCCTGAAAGGGAGCTTCTTGTCAGAGCTGCCAACAGGAGGGGTTCTCATAGCAGGAAAGTTCACACAATGGGGAAGCCACAAGGGCAAAGGAGGAGCCCCCAGTGCACAAGCGAGGACAGACGCCACTGGATAGACAAAATGGTAGATAGGAAATTTTATAAAGTTTGTTTTTTCTAATGCTTCAGTGCAGTCATTTTCTATTTTCTAAGAATATTTTGTTTTCCAGCTACATTTTATTTCATCCCTAAACTCTTGTTCCTTTTTCCATTTTTAATAGCAATTAGAACAATCCTAAACTTTGGTTTCACAAAGGTTTGTCAAAGGGCAAACTACACATTTTTCTGTAGTGTCCATTTTACTCAATAATTTTGGGAAGAATTTATTCTTACATTAAGATAAACATTTTGTTTTCTACATGCTGGAGTAATTAGGGTTAATTTTGAAGATATAGTAGTATGTATGATGCTCAGTTTGGTCTCTACCCTTTGAAAAGCAGTTCAAGAAATTACAGAGTTCAGAAGTTAGTGATTAAAAAGGACTAAAAAAAAACAAAAGCAAAACTGTAGAAGTTAAAGGAATAAGACAAATTTCACTTGCAAAAAAAAGTCTCAGAGGTGACCATACAATTTTGCCAGTATCTATTCATTCCCAGCAGGAGAAAAATGGACCAAAATTAGAGTAGAGATGATTGAAGAGCTTTTCATTGTTGGGGTAAAGGCAATTACTTCCTGTGGAAGAAGATTTAGAATTGCTGAGTGTGGTGGTGCATGCCCATGATCAAAGCACTCAGGAAGATCAGCACGAGTTTGAGGCCAGCCTGGGGTTCACAGTGAGTTCAAGGATGGCCTGAACTACATAGTGAGACTCTGTTTTTAGTGAGACTCTCACTAAAAACAATGAAAAAAGAAAAAAAAAAAAACAAAACTGACCTATATTAGTGGTTTTCAAACTCTGTAGAGCAAGAAATGCATGCTATGCCGCAAACCATAATCCATATACATTTATCCATATGCATATATTAAACAAAAAGTAAACAATGTCCATTATTACTATTACTAATAAAGCCAAATACTACATCAATGCTTTCTGTATGCCACACACTCAGTTCTAAGTGCTTTGTTTACACTTATTCCTTTGTTTTCCACAACAAGCTTTTGAGGTAGGCCAGGAGGAACTATTAACATTTGTATTTATGAGAAAAAAGACAGAAAAAGATGGAGTGACAAATGCGAGGTCACACAGCTAGGAAATGGTAGAGTGAGGACACAAAGTCAAGTGGTCTGGCTCTGGAGGATTCACTTTCAACCACTTTGTATTGTGCCTCCTTTGGCATCTGTGATGACATCCTGTATCTTCTGTTCTCTTCCTACTGCTGCAACTCAAAACGGATTTCACTGCTCATTGCAGTGTCACAAATGGCAGCTTCAGAACTACTGGCCCTAGATGTTCCCTTGTCTCTTCTGGTTCTGGGGTTCTACAGCAAATATCTGTCCTGAAGGATTTAGCCAGACTAGGTGGTTTGACCTGTGAGTGACTTTCAAATGTCAGGCTGAAAATCCCACTGTATGAGTATTAACAGGAAAGAGAAAGGTTAATCAGTTTCCTTATGTGTTAAATCTGAAATGAGCTCTGAATGTCGTCATGCTCAATAGTTCTAGAATCTTGTGTTCATGAGTATTCATACCTCACTAAGTTTTCGGTGTAAATTCTGAAACTCACTGAGCCGTCTTGGGACAGTCCAGTTCTTAGTTTCAATTCTTCCAACTTCTTGTAGGCTGACCATGACAAAATAACAAGGCATTTGCTCACCATTCTCTTCTGTAATCTGGAAAAAGAAATCAAAATCAGTACAAGCAGAAAGCAAAAGCATCATGAACAGATACAACAGGAAATTTAAAAATGTCCCCCAAGATTGGCCCTGTATGGTGTCCTACACTATCCCCAGGGTTATGGATAAGGTAGATTTTACTCTGGTAATTAGGTTATATAATATGGTACTGTAGATCATACATAATCCCAGAGGATTATCTTGGTGTTTCTAACAGAAAAGACTGGAAGCCCAAAATAGGAAACCAGCAAGAAAACAAAGTCCTCATATCTACAACCAGAAAAAACTGAATTCTGCCAATAACTTAAATAAGCTTAGAAGTGTTTCTCTCCCCAGAAGACAAGAACTGAGTCTGGTTAACACCTGATTTCAGCCTTCTGCTATAAGCAAAGGACTCAGTCATACTGTGCTGGATTTCTTTTTCTTTCTTTTATTTTTGAGACAGGGTCTCACTAGTTCAGGCTCATTTTGAACTCACTATGTAGCTAGCCCAGGCTGGCCTTGAACTTATAGTGATCCTCTTGCCTCAGCCTCCCAAGAGCTGAGACTGTAGGCATGTACCACCATGCCTGGCTTGTGCTGAAATTCTGACATGTAAAAAGCGTGAGCTGATAAATGAATGCTGTTTTGATCAAAAAATATGTCACACAGCAAAAAAGAAATGCAGATAGGCACATTTAACTTGTTTCCATGAAAAAACAAATTTACAGCAAGCAAAGAAGTATCAGATACAGTAGAATTTGTCATTCACATGTTCACCAGTTGGATGGCACAGAGCTTTTATTTCTCAGATGTGTTTGTCACAGAGTGGCACCTCCTCTACTGACTTATTTATGACAGACTATCTTTGTTTTTATTTTGTTTTTCCTCCAGTACCAGGAATCAAACTCAAGACCTTGCGCTTGCTAGGCAGGCACTGTGCCACTGAGCTAAATCCCCAGCCTATGATAGACTATCAAAATAAATATTTTTAACAGGAAAAAAAAAGGGGGGGGGTTAGGCCTTTCCTGTTTAATTTCAGGATTCAACAAACCATGATTTTAATTTTTTTTTTGGTACTGGGAATTGAACTCATGACCTCATGCTTGCCAGGCAGGCACTGTGTCACTGAGCTATATCCCCAGCCTGCATGATTTTAATTCTTATTAAACTTTACACTGAAAGACATAATTTCCTTTACTTTCCAACTTAGACAATTCAAACACACACACACACACACACACACACACACACACCCCTACCCCTAGAGTATTTAGGTTACTTCTAACCTAAATGGGTGAAAACAAACAAAAAATACCTAAAATTTGAGCTTGAGTTAGTGTCATAAATTGATTTAGAGAGAAGATGGTAAGAAAGACAAGAAGGATATACAGAGTCTACTGACACTCTGCATACCCCAGGAGGTTGGACTTCCACTCCACTGCACAGACGAGAAAGTAGAGGTACATACAGGTAATGGACTCTCCTAGGACCACACATCTACCATGTGGGTGAGCCAGGACCAGAACTCAAGAGTCTGGCTTGATATAAACACATTTTCCACACAATCCTGTTTGGGACTACACTGTGAGTGCCGGCAGTAAGGTTACCCTTCTTTTTCTATTTCCCGTATCTTTTCAGTGAACCAAGTACTACACCACACTCCCAAGAAATGATTCACTATCGGGGCAAAGTGCCTCGTGAAGGTCTCTACTACTTCCCTCCCTTCCTTCCGTCTCTGTCTCAGAAGATGAAGGTAACGTGCTACGTAACATCACAAGTAGCTCCAAGTGAAGCTGAAACAGAGACAGAATTTATCTTCTTTTCCTTACCCTTTGTCTTCTCTATTGCCTTTTTTGTTTGTTTGTTTTTTTGAGACAGGGTCTCCCTGTGTAGTTCAGGGTGGCCTCAAACTCACTATGTAGTCCAGCCTAGCCTTGAACCCGTGATCTTTCTGCCTCAGCCTCCTGAGTACTGGGATGACACCTTCTCTACTACCTTTTAACACTACATAACCCTGAAGCTAACATGGTCCTAGACTTATACCCAGACAATAACTTCCCCTACAGTTATATTTTATTATCCCCTACAGTTATTATATTATCCCCTACAGTTATTATATTTTCTATATGGTATCCCCAGGTGGAATACAGCCTTCCCTAATCCACTGCTGCCCACCTTCCCTAGAAAAAGTGCACTGCTTAGCTTGACGGAAGTGCCAAGGACCGAGGGGCACTTGCTGTATCCCCTAAAGATAGTTCTTAGGAGAACATGCTTTGTTTTGCCATCCACCTAGGGGTGAAGTTCAGACTGTGAAGGGTGAGCCCTTTCCACAGGAGCACCGAGGCATGAAGGTGAAGGCTGACAGGAACAAAGACAAGCCATCAGAAACTGAAAAAGCAGGACATAAGCGCTGTCCTGCTCAGCGTCTTGTCTATGTGATCTTGTTTGTGGTGGCCATGACTTTTACCTCCAGATTTCTACCTGACTGATATAAGGCAGCTGGGAAGAAACTAGTTGTCTGCAATAACAAAGTACAGCAAATGCCTCTAAGCATTTTTCCTCCTGAATGCAAGTATTTTTACAGATAAAGGAAAAGGATACAGTGTATTGTGCTGACTGCTACCTCATATCCCTCGAAGAACAGCCAAATAATTTTAAGGAAATACATTCATTATTAAAGACCTTACAGCTTTTGAGATTTAAGCACTTGTAGTAAGCAGGACAGAATAACAGGTACTTAAAATTTTAATTTTTCATATCCAAGTTTCCAAAAGTACTCTTTATTTCAATCATCAATGAAAAATATGATAATTCATGGCCATTAAATGCTCTGAATCAAAGTTGCTTATAATTCCAGGGAATTAAAATGAGATCAGACTGAGACAGTTCCCAGTCATGGGTAAGCCAGAAAATAAAGGGAAGAAAGATTGTGGACAAACGTAGTCTAAAAATAGACTTTTATATCTTCAGTCCCAAGTCTCTAGGACAAAATCTCGTCTTATGAAGTTAAACTTTCCAAACAAATTGGGAGAAAAGGCAATGAGGCCTACCTCTCCACTGGTGATGAAGGCTTTCCACATGCCCAGGTTCTCACACCACCAGTCTGTTCTTGCCATGTGCAGCTGAAGGTCTGTGCGTTCCTTCTCTATTAGAAGTATTTCATCCTTCAACTTGGAAACAATCTGTCATAAGGAAAACAGCCTGGGAGTTATGAAAACACTTAAAAAGCTGTGTAATTCAGCAAAGTAGAAGGATTCAAAGCCAACACACAAAAACCAGTTGTGTTTCTATACAATAACAATGAACAATTCAAAAATGAAGAAAATTTTAGTTATAATAATATCCAAAATTAGGAATTAACCAAGGAAGTGAAATCCTTCTACAATAAAAACTTAAAAAACTGATATAAGAGATTAAAGATAACAAGTATCTGTAAAGACATCCTAAGTTTATGAACTGCAAGCAATTAAAATTCAATGCAGCCTCTATCATAATTTCAATGACATTTTTGTAGGAAGAGAAACATTCATTCTAAAATTCATATGGAATTGAAGGATTCCATATGGTCAAAATAATTTTGAAAAAGTTGTAGGACTCTTAATTCCTGACTTCAAAACTTAATTATAAAGTGACAGTAATCAAAACACTGCAAAACAGGCATAAAGAATAGAATATGGAAGATTAGAGTGCTCAGAAAGAAACTAATTTGTATGGACAACAATGATTTTCAACAAAAATGTCAAGACCATGCTATGGGGAAAAGACAGTCTTTCCAAAATATGTCACTCAATAATTGGATGTACACATGCAAAGAAATTAAATTAGACCCTTGCCACAAACAACAATTAACTCCAGATGGACCAAAGACTTAAACATAAGATGTTACAAAGATCTTCTCTTACAAAGAAACATAGGAAGAAAGCTTCACAACATTAGATTTGACTGTAATAATTTCTTGGCTACGACACCAAAGGCATAGGCAACAAAAAAAAACAAAAAAAGAGAAATTGAACTTCATCAAAATTGAAAACTGTGTGCATTGAAGAATACTGTCAGTACAATTAAAAGGCAAAGCACGTAATATTTGTAAACAACAGATTGATAAAGTTTTAACATCCAGAATATATAGAAACTCTTAAAACTCAACAACAAAAAAACAGGTAAAAATAGTAAACATTTCTGAAATATTTACATGAAAATGTTCACTAACAAGTGAACCACAATGAGGAGAAAAAAGAGGAGGAGGAGGGGAAGAAGGAGAAGAGGGAGAAGGAGAAATCGAATAACAAGTGTTGGTGAGGACAAGGAGACACTGAAACCCTTGGAAATTACAAAATGGTATAACTGCTGTGGAAAATAATGTGGCAGGTTCTCAAAAAAAATAATAAAAAATTACCGTATGACCCAACATCCCCTTCTGTCTACACACCCAAAGAAACTAGATTCGGGATCTCTGAGAGATATTTGTACACCTGTGTTCATAGCAGCATTATTCACCATAACCAAAAGGTGAAGCAGTCCAAGTGGCTACTGAGGGATGAATACATAAAAAAAAAAAAGTGGTACACTCAATGAAAACTTATTCAGCCTTAAAAAATGATGAAATGGTGACATATGCTACAACATAGAAAAGCGTTGAAGACAATATATGAAAGTAAAATAAGCCTGTCACAAAGACAAATATTGCAGGATTCCATTCATATGAGTTACTGAGAGTAGTTATATTCATAGAGACCAAAAACAGAATGGTGGCTGGGTGTGATGGTGCTTGGCTCTAATCTCATCACGTGGGAGGATGAGGCAGGAGGACTGCCATGAGTTCAAGGCCAGCCTAAACTACAAACTGCGACCCTGCCCCCCAAAAGCTAAACAAAACGAAAATAAAAGCAGAATGGTGGTTGTGGAGAGCACAGGGAGTGAGAAATGGGGACTTACTGTTTAATGGGTACAGAGGTTTCAATTTTTATGATGGAAAATATTTTGGAGATAGATGGTGGTGATGGTTGTAAAACAATGTGAATATTCTTAATGCCACTGAACTATACAGTTAAATGGTTTAAATGGCACATTTGGTTATATATACTTTTTACTACAAGTTTAAAAAATAAACATTTATTTTTAAAAAATACTATGCTCATTCTCTCCTTGGCTTTCTTATGAGAAAACCTATAGGGTTATACACCTGTTACCCCCAGACTCTCCTGAATATGGAGTCTACCGGTCTCTCTCCTTGCTCAAAAGGCCTACAGGAAGCAGCCCTTGTCTGTGCTGTTGTCCTGCATTTTACCATCAATACGAGCGCTGACTATTTATTTTCATGCATATTTTAATCTGCTTCCTGGAGATTCTGCCACACTTATGTTTCACTGACTCTTCACAGTACTAGCACAGCAACATACATTTACTCATTGTTTCTGACTCTCAGCTTCCTCCTAACTCAGTAACTTGCTCCCAATATAATTTAAAATTGGACAATCTGCTCTAGACTCACAAAATCTCTCCAGAGAATAAAACAAAAGAAAACCTAGGCATTGGGTTTCAGGAAATCAAACTACAAGGCTATCTTTACATCTAATAGCTAATGATAGTGCTGATGAAGAGATCTGAGAGAAGCAGGAAGGTTAAGCAAACTCCTAGCTTGCTTTATTGAGGGGAAGAAGACCACTACCATTATATGCACGGAAAAATGACCTGATCCATAATTAGATATTGAATCCAGACAAATCATTCTAGAACAAGATTTTTGTTTAGGCTTTCATTTGCCAAATTACCAAAATCTTTTCAACATCCAACTTAGGTTTTACAAAATTAATTATTAGACACATTAATTTACTGTCACCAACATGAGCAAAAGACATAAAAAGAGCAAGACACATCCTTCTGGAGAGATTACCAGCTTCTTTCTATCTGTGGAGTCCTCCAAGCCCTGTACATAACCACCAGAAGCAGAGTGCTTCGCAGAGCAGCCATGAACAATTTGATTTAACAGGCAATGTGCACTATCTCTGCTCTGATGAGAAATTAGCTTTCAAATTAAGTGAAATCTCTTGAGAATTCTTTCATACAATTATAGCTCTGAATATTTACCCCATGGTTATTTTAAGTTCATTTAAGAATGATTAAAGAATATCTTTCAGCCAAATAATGAACCAAACAGAAAATAATTCATTGAACATGTTCTAGCTCATCTTCATCCTGTTCCACATAAATACATTTTAATTTATAATGAGGTAGACCAAAATAAATAAGACAACTGATTGTGAAGAACACACCATACTGAACACACTGATTATCTACCATGCCAGCTGACTCTGTTTATCATCTCAAAGATGTTCTTGTCATGAGAAGACGCAGGACTCTCCAAGTTGTCTACATGCTGCCTGAGAATGACTAAACTAATTTCTTATGATGACGCCGGAAACCTGGCTATTTATGTATTTCTTTCTCAGAAAACCACTAATGATTACTAAAGCAACTTTCACACTGTATTTCCTTTTCCCACATAATTTTGTAAAAAGATTACCAATAAAAATTATAAACTTTTGTAGAACTTTCCTGTTTTTTTTCTTTATTAAAGAAAACCCACTACATATTATCTGGATTACAGATAATAGATATTGTGACTATAAATCACTAATAGGCTCATGATACACTTATTTCTTTACATTTTATTTCAAGAATATTATAAAAGCATTTGAATGTCCATGACAGAAGCACTGAAGTACCAAGGAAGAAAACCCAATGTGACTCACTAGAACTATTTTATTCAGAGTTGGTTTCCTATTGACCCACTTGAATCTCTGAAACATTCAGAAAACACCAAGGAGACCCGTTTGGCACCCTCAAAGAAGTGTCAGCAACCACTATATTACAGAGACCTCTTCATTTTACCCTAAATAGGAACAAAAACACAGAAAAAATATACTACAGCTTGGGTTTGAGAAATGTCAATTACAGATACTATTTACATTTTAAAATTTTGTTTGCTTTTAGCAAAACAATTTAGTTTTTGCACAATTCTATAAGTTTCCCTAAATTGCAATTGGACAACTGAAAGAAAAACATTTTTCCACTAAAAGATTATCCGTAAGTATTAACTTATTCCTTCCAGAAATGATTTTGGCACAAGAGAAAGCTTAACCCCTTCCCCTAAAGATATATAGGTAAACCAGAATCAAAGAAACCACTTATTCACAATTGATACCTGAGAAAGAACCCCAAATCATAAAGAATTAAAAACAACTGCTGGGGCTGGGGATTTAGCTCAGCGGCAAAGCGCCTGCCTGGCAATCGCAAGGTCGTGAGTTCGGTTCCCGGTACCGGAGAAAAACCAAAAAAATAAAAATAAATAGATAAATAAAAACAACTGCTTTTCTATTTCTACCCTGCAAGCAAAAAAGCAGTGGAACTTGTTCATAGTTAAACTTTTTATAGAAATTGACACTTTTCAACATAAACCGAAAACTATTACTTATTAAATTAAACACATGGAAACCTTTAGATACAATCTTGAAAGAAAAAGAGTTAGTTACCTTCTTGTCAGGTTTTGGTGCATTCTGGATAGAATTTAGAGCTTGCCTTTTATATTCAAGTTTCTCATTCAGTTCTCGTAATTTGTTCACAGCAAAACTGGCTTGTTCATTAATCTCACTGGTACCTTCGACTACAGCTTCATCAGCCTCACCTCCTGGGCCCTGAAGGGAAAGCCACGTAACACTGTATTTTATGATGACAGAAAAATCAGTCATTATTAACTATTATATAGATACCACATCATACTAATATACTGTTTCAAAATACTAGATTCCAGTAAGAGAACAAATACTATGGAAGCAGAGTGCCTTTTTATTTTGTAGTGAAGAGAAAAATCAAAATATTTAGAACCAAAGTTACTGGTATCTAGGATTATAGAAAATAAGGGAAATATTTAATAACCTAATGAAAGGGGAAGAAATTTCATGCCATTATTTCCCAAATGTTACATCCAAGGAATCTGTATGGAACAAGGGGAAGGTAACTGAGTTATTCCCAACTCAATCTGAATATTCAATACATAATCTTTGACAAAGACAGATATCCTGCTTCTTTCTAGTTTCCTAATAATATTATAAAAAGCTAGTATAAGTCTCTTTGAAATAAATTTCCAAATTCTCACTGTAGAAGGATTTTCACTATATTGTTTAGGTCAGTTCTCCTCTCAGTATAAATCAATAGGTAGATTATTTTGTAAATAAAATAACATTTGAAAGTGACTTAAAATTCACAAAAAACTATATAACTTGAAAAAATCTGGTTAGATTGCCAAACATCATGTTAACTAGAGTCCAAAGTAGCCAACAACATGTAGAACACTGAGATGAATTGCTTAGGACCATCTTCTGATTTCTTTCGTCCTTACCTCTTCGCCTGACTTTTTTTCTTCTATTTTTAATTATCAAACAATATTTAAATTTTTTAAAAAGATAAAAACACTGATAATTCTAAAAAAAAGCTGTGTTCATTTCTGTATGTTCTTTCTACTCACTGTCTATAAATATGTAATTATGACATAATTCTATACCTTGTACTCATTTTTGGGGTATTCTGCCTTTTCCCAACAAAATGATAACAGTATAGTTTGATAATAATATAGTCTCCAAGATGATAATACTACAGCTGCACTGTATTATACTGCAGTGACAATTTACTGAGGAGTATTTCTATTGCTGCTCCTGCTATGGATTTAGTCTCCCTCTTTGCTATCTCAAATATACTAAAATAAGTTTCATCATGTAGAAAGTTTTTCAACATTTTAATTCTTTTCTTAGGATACAATGCTCAAAGTTCCCACTTCTAAAGATCACACAAAGGGTACCAAGAGATTTCAAAGGGTCAGTCACACATGTTGGCCTTCTTTGAGACTAAGTGAGGGTGGACTTTATATGTCTGTTTATTACTACCTCTCACATCACCTGTCAGTTCAAGTCCTTACTGAATTTATCTGCTGGGTAATGATCTTTTTATTAATTTCACTATCTTTTTTTTTTTTTTTACAGCATTTGTTACAATAATAATTTTTAATTTTGAAAGTAAAAGGTAATATGCTTAAACAAACTCTAAACTATCTTAAAAATAAAATGCAGTAAGTACTGAGTTTAAACCAATCAGTACAGTGATTTCATATGTAAAAAACAAAGCAACAAAACTTAGAAATCTGAGTGAAGATCATACAATTTTACAACAGTTCAGAGACTCAAACTGACTTCTAATACCATCAAAAGCAAGGACATGATTCTGCCAGGCTGGAGATAAATTATAATCTATGTACAGATTTTAAAGTCAGACAAAACACTAATAGTAAATGAGTAATGTCACTTGGACCTATCCAAAACAATCAAATATACTTTTAAAAAAAGTAGATCTAAGATACGACAGTAAAGTTTCATTGGGAGCATTTTGATTTCATCTGATTTTCTTAAACTTCCTATAACCATTTCACAGCTCCTTCCTCTCTCCACCCGACTCCGATGCCTTTTCTACCTAGATACTGGACAACAATCCTACTGACTCCTTGGTCTAAGCCACAAAATGGCCCAACTCACAGATTGTCTGCTCTCAATTTTTAGGAGTCAAACTAGGAATGGGTGTAAGAAAGCCAGAGGTCTCTGACTCACTGGTGACAGAGAGAGCAAGTAGGTCAGAAGGACAAAAAAAAAAAAAAAGGAAGAAAAAAGTGCACAAAACCAGAAGCAACAAGGTGTTTTAACTGCTTATTGTATGTAAACCCCTAGTATTAAAAGACAAATGTATGCATCAAATTTGGCTCACAGAGCATGTACCCACTTAATCACACTTAAATCTTATCCACTAAAAAAGGAGCAGAAAACTAAATGTGACTCACCATTTCATCCTTGTTGTAAATCAAATCTAAGTCTTGTTTATCTTCTTCTTTTATGATCAATTTCTCATACAGGTCGCTTACAATAAAGGAAGGGTAATACCTGTCCTTTAGGATCTCAAATACATCTTCCTGGATTTTGCAGAACACCTTAATATCTTTATTTCCTACAAGACACTGCTGGATTTCTTTGTAAAGTGACTTTTCCACACATATTTCTTTGCTTTCCACGAAGAATTTTTGATAAATTTCACCAACTAATTGTGGAATTTCATTCTGAAAAGACAGGAAGGTGAAGAAAGATAAAGTAAAAAAATATTGGAGTCTGGGTTCTGCCTCCCTGATCAGCGTGCAAGGCAGGCAAAACCTCAGGCACCTTCTGGGGCCTTGGTGGCTACCCCCCACACTCATAGTGTGTCACCCCAGGCTGGGCTGAACCATGGACGTCTTCGGGAAGCCTGGTGAGTCTGGGCTCTGCCTCCCTGACCAGCATGCAAGGCATGCCTCAGGGAGGCCTCAGGAACCCTCTAGGGCCTCGGTAGCTACCTGCCACACACATGGTGTGTTGACCTGGGCTGGGCAGCCACCACTCACCAGTACAGGAGCTACACTGAGCAATGGGGATCTTCATGCTCTTGCCCTGCCACTCACAATCAGGACAGTGAGACTGCACTATAGGAGTCTCTGGTTCTTCAAAAATGACAAAACGAAGGAGCAAAATGCAATCCCAGACATCCACACCACCCAAAACAAGTCCAGGAGGCATCAACACAGAAGAGCCTGGAAGTCATACACCTGAAATTTCTGAAATGATAGCAACTTAAGTAAAGAAACAACTCCACCAGGCCGTAGAAGACATCAGATCAGGAATAATGTCTCAGGTGAGAAAAGAAATGACAACGATGCTGAAAGGAATGTTCAACATATACAAAGATGACAAAGACAAGAAAATAGAAGAGCATAGACAACTCAATGAAACCTTCAGGGAACAATATAGAAAAGAACTAGAAGGTATGAAACAGATGCAAACTGATATCCAGGAACTTAAAAATTCATGGAAAGTTTGCAAAACCGCCTGAACAAAGCTGAAGATAGACTTTCAGAACTTGAAGACAGCATAGCCACCAATGAACGTGAAAGGAGGGATCTCTTAAAAACAACAAGGAACCAGGAAATAACAATTCAACAACTGCAAGATGAAGCAAAGAGAAACAATGTCAGATTAAAAGGTATTAATGAAACAGCAGGTGTCAACACAAATGACATAAAAAGACTATTTGCACAAATAATAGCAGAAAATTTCCCAGGCATGGTAAAAGAATTGACATCCACATAAGTGAAGCATATAGAACTCCAGTTTATCATAACCAAAATAAATCTACACCCAGACATATAGTGATCAAGATCCCAGAAACTCAACAAAAGCTCAGAATACTAAAAGCTGTTAGAGAAAAGAAACAGATCACCTATAAAGGAAAGCCTATCAGAATCATGGCAGACTTCCCAACACAAACCATCAAGTCAAGAAGACCTTGGAGTGAAGTACTTCAGGTAGTGAAAGAAAACAACTTCCAACCCAGATTGATGTACCCTGCAAAGCTATTTTTCAAATTTAATGGAGAAATAAAGTATTTTCATGATAAAGAACAACTGAAGAAATTCATGAGCATCCAATCCTACAAAGAGTACTAGAAGATATACTACAAAGAGATAAAACAGACCGCAACTTCAAGAACAACAACAGAAATCAACCAACAAGCACAGCAAGCAATTAAACAGAGGGAAAAAGGAGGATCCAACAGCAGGAAAATAGCATGATAAAGATAAGCCAGTACATATCCGTTATAACCATCAATGTAAATGGTCTCAATGCACCAACCAAAAGAAGCAGACTTGCAGAGTGGATTAGGAAACAAAACCCAACTATATGCTGTATATAACAAACACATTTAACTCAAAAGGAAATTCAAACACTGAAAATTAAAGGATGGAAAACAATAATCCATGCAACAGGAACCCAGAAAAAAGTGGGTGTAGCTATTCTGTTCGCAGACAATGTGAACTTCAAGCCAAGAACAATCGAAAGAGAGAAAGAAGGTCACTACATACTGTGAAGGGGTAGCTTCAAGAGGAAGAGATAACAATCTTAAACATCTACACACCAAATATAGGAGCACCCACCTATATAAAACAAATTCTAACAGACATGAAAAATGATATAAGCAGCAACACAATCATAACAGGAAACTTTAACACACCACTGTCACAAAGAGATAGATCAACTAGACAAAAAATTAGAAAAGAAATAACAGAACTTAACCAAACATGTGAACATATGGACTTAGTAGACCTTTACAGAGTGTTCCACCCAACAGCATCAAAATATACATTCTTCTCAGCAGCACATGGGAAATTCTTAGACCACATACTAGTACACAGAACATGTTTAGGTAAATGCAAAGGAACTGAAATTATCCCATGTATACTATCAGACCATAGTGCAATGAAATTGGAAATTAATGACAAAAGAAAACACAGAAACTCAATAAACAGTTGGAAATTAAATAATATCCTCCTGAACAACCAATGCATCACAGACGAAATCAAAATAGAGATTAAACACTATTTACAAACAAAAATGGAGATATAACCTACAGGAACCTGTGGGATGCAATGAAAGCAGTCCTCAGAGGGAAATTTATAGTGGTGAACTCCCACCTCAGGAAAACAGAACAAGTACAAATAAACAATCTTATGCTGCACCTCAAGTTCCTAGAAAAAGAAGAGCAAGTCAAACCCAGAGCCCAGAGAAGGCAGGAAATTATAAAGCTCAGAACAGAAATTAATGCAATGGAGACTAAAAATACAATACAAAGAATTAATGAATCAAAGAGTTGGTTCTATGAAAGAATAAATAAAATAGATAAACTGCTAGCCAACCTTATCAAAAAAAAAAAAAGAAAAGAAAAAACTGAAATACATGCAATAAAGAATGAAAGGGGTGAAATCACAACAGATCCTAAAGAAATTCAGAAGATCATCAATACCTACTTTGAAAATCTTTACTCTCATAGGATGGAAAATACAGAGGAAATGGACAGATTTCTAGATACATATGAATTACCAAAGCTAAATGAAGAAGATAAAAAAATCCTGAATAACTCAATATCAGCCAGTGAAATTGAGAATGTAATTAAAAACTTGCCAATGAAGAAAACCCTGGGTCCTGATGGATTCACAGCTGAATTCTACAAGCAATATAGGGAAGATTTAACACCAATTCTTTAATGAAATTGAAAGAGAAGGAATTCTCCCCAACTAATTCCTAGAGGCAAGTATTATTCTGATACCAAAACTAGAGAAAGACCCAACCAAGAAAGAGAACTACAGACCAATCTCCCTAATGAATATAGATGCAAAAATTCTCAATAAAATACTAGCAAACAGAATACAACAAGTCATCAAGAAGATTATACACCACAACCAAGTGGGATTCATACCAGGAATGCAGGGATGGTTCAATATACAGAAATCAACCAACGTAATACACTATGTCAATAGAGCCAACAACAAAAATCACATGATCATCTCCATCGATGCAGAAAAAGCCTTCGATAAAGTCCAACACTCATTCATGTTGAAAACCCTACAGAAAATAGGAATAGATGGCCTTTACCTCAAGCTGATCAAAGCCATCTATGATAAACCAACAGCTAACATCATACTAAATGGTCAAAAATTGAAAGCTTTCACTTTAAAATCAGGAACAAGACAAGGATGTTAACTGTCACCACTCCTATTCAATATAGTTCTGGAAATATTGGCTAGAGCAATTAGACAAGAGAGAGAAATAAAAGGAATAAGGATAGGAAAGGAAGAAGTGAAAATGTCATTATTTGCAGATGACAAGATACTCGACATAGGAGACCCCAAAAATTCCACCAAAAGGCTCATGGATTTAATCACCAAATTCAGTAGCGTAACTGCATACAAAGTTAACATTCAAAAGTCAATAGCATTCCTGTACACAAGTAACAAACAGACTGAGAGAGAAATTATAGAAACCATACCTTTCACAACAGCATCTAAAAAGATGAAATACTTAGGAATCAATCTAACAAAAGAAGTAAAAGATCTATATACAGTGAAAATTACAGTACTCTGAAAAAAGAGATTGAAGAGGATATCAGAAAATGGAAAGATATTCCTTGCTCATGGACAGGAAGAACCAGCACTGTGAAAATGGCCATACTCCCAAAATTGTTGTACAGATTCAATGCAATCCCAATTAAAATACCATTAATATACCTCACAGATCTAGAGAAAGCACTCCTTAAGTTCATCTAGAACCAGAAGAGGCCTATAATAGCAAAAGCAATCTTGGGAAACAAAGGAAGGGCAGGAGGCATCACAATTCCTGACTTAAAATTATATTACAAAGCTACTGTGACAAAATCAGCATGGTACTGGCACAAAAACAGACCTGAAGATCAATGGAACAGATTAGAAGATACAGATACAACTTCAAACACACTCAGTCACCTTATCTTCAACAAAGGGGCCAAATACGTTCAATGGAAAGAAGATAGCCTCTTTAACAAATGGTGCTGGAAGAACTGGCTTTCCATATGTCGAAGACTAAAACTAGACCCATGGCTTTCACCATGCACTAAATTAAAGTTAAAATGGATCAAAGATCTAAATATTAAAACAGAAACACTAAATTTATTGGAAGAGAAAGTAGGTAAAAATCTTGATGACTTTGGGGCAGGCAGAGAGTTCATGAACAAAAACCAAACTGCAAGGGAATACTTCAAAGAATCAACAACTGGGATCTCATCTTATTGAAAAGTTTTTGTACATCTAAAGAAATCACCAAGAAAGTAAAAAGAAAACCCACGAATTGGGAAAAAATTTTAGCAACTGCCCCTCAGAGAAAGGACTTCTATCTAGGACATATAAAGAATTAAAAAAAAATTAGGCCTCCCAAATTCAAAGACCCAATCCAAAAGTGGGCATCTGAGATGAATACACACTTCTCTAATGAAGAGATACTAATGGCAAACAAATAAATGAAAAAATGTTCAACGTCATTAGTCACTCGAGAAACAAATTAAAGCAAATTAAAACAACACTGAGATTCCATCTCACCCCAGAAAGAATGGCTATCATCAAGACATCAACCAATAACAAATGCTAGAGAGGCTGTGAGGAGAAAGGAACCCTACTCCACTGCTGGTGGGAGTGTGGATTGGTGAAACCACTGTGGAAATCAATTTGGAGATTCCTCACAAAACTACAATTGGAAGTGCCATTTAATCCAGCTACTCCCCTTCTGGGTATTTTCCCAGAAGAATTAAAGACATCATACCACAGCGATATATGTGCACCCATGTTTATAGCAGCACAATTTGTAATAGCTAAATCTTAGAAACAACCCAGATGCCCATCCACTGAGGAATGGATAAAAAAGTTGTCATATTTTTATACAATGAAGTATTACTCAGCTATTTAAAAAAAAGATAAATTTGAGGCTTTTGTAGGTAAATGGATGCAAGTAGAGACCATACTCATCAGTGAAATAAACCCACATGTGTAAACATCATATTGTCTGCTTGGTGTAGGAAACTGAAAGACTAGGTAAATCTCAAAATGTACGATAGATGATAGGAAAGGGAAAGAAATTGCTCAAAGGAAGGAATGACTGGGATGAGGGAAAGAAGAAGAAAGAAGGCAAGCAAAACAAAAGAAGAAAGAAGGCAAGCAAAAGAAGACAAGCTGCGATGACTGTATTGCTGTTGTCTGATGGTGTATTGAAATGAACAGTTAATGCTCACAATTTTTTATGTTCTGATCGACTTTGCAAGCTTGTGCCTGGTGGTCTGAGCAACTGATTTGAAGGTAACAATATGCAATGGAATTACAATGGTGAACTCCTACCATCTTGTCTAGTGAAACTCTCTAATATCTCTAATGTTCTATTGAAGAATTATTTTCTTAATCTCTTTTAATGGTTTAAGCAATCTTTCATTCTTACATCTGATAATCTGAGCAATGTAGTTGAGGGTAGCGGTATGCAATGTAACAACCACTGTTAATTTGTATTAATTTGTCTTGAGACCCTGTATGACTTTGAATGTTTTTGCTTTAATTTGTTTATGTTTGTGATACTGGTATGCTGCTACTGTTCTATTTTTTTGTTTGTTTGTTTCTCATGTACTATACTCTTTAAAATAAAAAAAAAAATCACCTGAGAGAAATTATTTTATCCTGATAAAAGCTGGAAGGAAGATATTTAGTATGTAGTTGTCTTGGTTACTTTTCTCTCATTGCTGAGATAAAATACCTGATGCCCAAATTAAGGAAGGAAAGGTTTATTCAGCTCACAGTTTGTGGCGATTTTAGTTCACACTCAGCTGACTCCAAGGCGGAGTGGCACATGACAAGGGCTACAATTCATGGCAGTGGAAAACAGGAAAAGTAACCAGAAGAAAAGGGTGGAGCAGCAGAGAGCAAGCCTCTTTCCCTCTCTTACACTGTATGCAAACTTCCCGCCCCAGTGGCACATGTAGCACTCACACCCATAAACCTAGCACTGAACTATATATAGATCAATCAAAAATCTAGAAGCCCGTCCCATGACAGCATGAGGATTTGGGAGGACATGCAGTAACAAACTATAACAGTACTGTAGTACTGGACTGTGATGGGATATATGTCACACCCTCAAAAATATAAATGGCTCCTTAAAACAAATACCATGTATAACAGTTAATACTTGTAATTTCTCTTAAATGCCAGAGGAAAAATACAGATTGAGAATAGCTCTCTTCCTGCAAAGGATTCTTTTCCATAAATTTCAATTCCACAAAATTATAACTTAATAACTAAAATCTATTTGACTTCTTATCTCATGTAAGCAATTAGAAATCCTCATCACGTTACACTAATATGAGTAATTTCTTACCCCAGGAAGAAGATAATTGTGTATTTGGGAAAAAAACAAGATAGATATTCTCAGAGTAATTATGTTATATTGGAGAGCTCAGTCCACTGATAGCAAGCCTTTGAAAACCTGCAACCCAAAGCCCACTTATTTATCACAAAGTGCCAACACCACAATTAAACCTGAATATTCAGGTTTTAGTTTAGAAAAAACAACTCATACATTAACATCTTTTGTTTTAAAAGAAAAACAATACTTGTGCCATAGCTTCACCACCACTGGCTTAGATTTAAATGGCACACTTAGGTGCTGACTGGCATAATTTAGAAATAAACACCTTTTGTAATTGCCATAATCTTTATATTTCCTGAAGGAAGAGGGTGGGAAAAGTACTGAAAAGAGGATTAAGATAGTTATGGAGAGCACTGCTGAGGCCCTGCCAGCCTTGAGAATGAGAACCTTGGTGAGCCACCTCTGCCCCTGCCCCACTGGCAAGGGGACCAAGTTGAGGCCTGGTCAGCTTCAGGAGCATCAGCAACTGTACCGCGCCCCCACACAACACCACAGGAGCCACGCTGAGCACCAGGGACTTTCTGGTTCTTGTCCTATCACTCCCACACCATCACTAGGAGTGAGGATGAGCTCCAGGGAACCTCCATATCTTAAAAAATGACAAAACGAAGGAGCAAAATGCAATCTCAGACCTCCACCCGACCCAGAATAAGTCCAGGAGACATCAAAACAGAAGAGCTTGGAAGTCACATACCTGAAATTTCTGAAATGATACCAACTGAAGTAAAGAAACAGTTCCATCAGGCCAAAGAAGGCATTAGACCAAAAATAATCTCTCAGGTAAAAAAGAAATGACAACAATAATGACAATTGCTCAGTACATCTAAACACACAGATTTAAAAAAATGGAGAAGATTAAAAAATGATGGAAACCTTGAATGAACAATATAGGAAAGAATTAGAATGCATGAAAGAGATTCAAAGAGATATCTAGGAAATGAAAAATTCCATAGAAAGCGGGAAAAACCGCTTGAACAAAGCTGAAGTTACATGCTCAGACCTTGAAGACAGCATTGCAGCTAACAACTGTGAAAAGAAAGATCTCAAAAAAATTATAAGGAACCAGGAAATAACAATTCAGCAGCTGCAAGATGATGCAAACAAAAACAATGTAAGATTTGTAGGTGTCAACAAAAAGGCAGGAGCCAACACAAATGACATAAAAAGACTATTTGCAGAAGTAATAGCAGAAAATTTCTCAAGAAGAGAAAAAGAATCTGACATACTGGTAAATGCATATAGAACTCCAATTAGCCATAACTTAAATAAATCTACACCCAGACATACAATAATCAAGATTCCAGACATTCAGCAAAAGAATGGAATATTAAAAGCTGTTAAGAGAAAAGAAACAGATTACCTATAAAGGAAAGCCCATCAGAATCACAGCACATTTCTCAACACAAAAAATCAAGTCAAGAAGACCTTGGAGTGAAGTATTTCAGGTCCTGAAAGAAAACAACTTCTAACCCAGATTAATGTACCCTGCAAAACTACCCATCAAAATTAATGGAGAAATAAAATATTTCCACGATAAAGAATAACTGAAAAAATTTGTGTCAAACCAACCCTACAAAGAGTACTAAAAGATATTCTAGAAAGAGATAAAAATTACCACAATTTCAAGAACAACAATAGAAAGGAACCACCAAGCAGAGCAAGCAATTAAACTGAGGGAAAAGGAGTACTGAATAGCAGGAAAATGACATGACAAAGATAAGCCAATACATACTAGTTACAACCATCAATGCAAATGGTCTCAACTCACAAATCAAAAGAAACAGACTGGCAGGCTGAATCAGGAAACAACATTCAACAATATGCTGTATACAAGAAACATACTTAACTCAAATGGAAATTAACAGACTGAAAGTCAAAGGATGGAAAACAATACTTCATGAGACAGGAACCCAGAAAAAAAGAAGGGGTAGCTATTATGTTTGCAGACAATATAAACTTCAAACCAAGAATGATCAAAAGAGATAAAGAAGGTCACTACATACTTGTGAGGGGAAAACTTCAAGAAGAGATAACAATCATAAACATTTATGCACCAAACACAAGAGTACCCAACTATATAAAACAAATTTTAACAGACATGAAAAATCAAATAAGCAATAATACAATCAGAACAGGGGACTTTAACACCCAATTGTAACAAAGAGATAAATTAACTAGATAAAAAATCAGCAAAGGAATAATAGAAGTAAACCAAACTTGTGAACAAATGGACTTAGTAGACCTTTACAGAGTATTCTACCCAACAACATTACAATACACATTCTTCTCCGATGCACACAGGATGTTCTCTAAAATAGACCATATTCTAGCTCATAAAACATGCTTAAGTAAATGCAAAGGAATTGAAATTACCCCATGCATCGGACCATTGTGCAATAAAATTGGAAATTAATGACAAAAGAAATTGCAAGAACCCCATACGCACATGGAAATTAAATAACACCCTCCTGAACCACCAAAGGATCACAGATGAAATTAAAAAACAAATTAAACAATATTTACAATCAAATAAAAATGCAGATACAACTTACTAGAACCTGTTGGACACAATGAAAGCAGACCTCAGAGGGGAATTTGTAGTGGTGAATTCCCACATCGGGAAAACAGAATGAGAACAAATATACAGTCTTATGCTGCCACCTCAGACTTCTAGAAAAAGAACAGCAAGTGAAGCACAAAGCCCAAAGGTGGCAGGAAATCATAAAGATAAGAGCAGAAATTAATACAATGGAGACTAAGAAAACAATATGAAGAATTAGTAAATCGAAGAGTTGGTTCTTTGAAAGAATAAATAATATTGATAAACCCTTATCCAATGTTATCACAAAAAGGGAAGAAAAAACTAAAATCCATGCAATAAGCAATGAAAATGATGAAATCACTACAGACTCTGTAGAAATTCAGAAGAGCATCAATACCTACTTTGAAAACCTTTACTCTCACAGGATAGAAAATACCAAGGAAATGGACAGATTCCTAGATACATATGAATTACCAAAGCTGAATAAAGAAGATATAAAAATTCTGAATGACTCAGTACCAGCCAACAGAATTGAAACTGTAATAAAAGATTTACCAACAAAGAAAAGCCTTGGTTCTGAGAGACTCACAGCTGAATTCTATAAGAAACTTAGAAAAGACTTACTGCCAATTCTTCTCAAACTCTTTAATGAAATTCAAAGGGAAGCAATTCTCCCTAACTCATTCCTGGAGGCAAGTTTCACCCTGATACCAAAAGCAGAGAAATACTCAACCAAGAGAGAGCTACACGCCAATCTCCCTAATGTATACAGATGAAAAAATTCTCATTAAAATACTAGCAACAGAATATAGCAAATCATCAAGAAGATTATACATCATGACGGGCTGGGGATTTAGCTCAGTGGCACAGCGCTTGCCTGGCAAGTGCGAGGTTGTGAGTTCGATTCCCAGTACCAGAAACCACCCCTGCAAAAAAGATTATACATCATGACCCAGTGGGATTCATCCCAGGAATGAAGGGATGATTATGCAAATCAATTAATGTAATACACCATATCAATTGAGCCAAAGACAAAACTCACATGACCATCTCCATCGATGCAGAAAACACTTTTGACAAAGTACAACACTCATTCATGATAAAAACCCTACAGAAAATAGGAATAGATGATCTTTACCTCACACTGACAAAAGCTATCTATGTCAAACCACCAGCCAACATCATACTAAATGGACAAAAATTGAAAGCTTTCACTTTATAATCAGGAACAAGACAAGGACATTCATTGTCACCACTCCTATTCAATATGGTTCTGGAAATATTAGCTAAAGCAGTTAGACAAAAGAGAAATAAAAGGAAAAAAGGATAGCAAAGGAAGAAGTGAAATTATCGTATTTCTCAGATCACATGATACTCTACAAAGAAGATCCCAAAAACTCCACCAAAAGGCTTACAGATTTAATAACCAGATTCAGTAGCATATGTAGATACAAAGTCAACACTCAACGATCAATAGCAATCCTGTACATAAACAACAAACAGCCTGAGAGAGAAATTAGGGAAACCACACCTTTCACAATAGCACCTAAAAAAATGAAATACTTAGGAATCAATTTAACAAAGGTAGTAAAAGAAAACTACAGTAGTGAAAATTACAGTAATTTGAAAAAAACGGATTGAAGAGGATTTCAGAAAATGAAGATATTCCTTACTCATGGGTAGGAAGAACCAACATTGTGAAAATGGCCATACTCCTGAAATTGTTGTACATTCAATGCAACCCCAATTAAAATACCATTAGTATACCTCACAGATCTGGAGAAAACATTTTAAAATTCATCTGGAACCAGAAGAGGCCTAGAATAGCAAAAGCAATTCCTGAGCAACAAAGGAAAGGCAGGAGGCAACACAATCCCTGACTTGAAATTATACTATACCCTTTGGGACAGGGAAGCAACTTGGGAGCTTCCCAGTCTCTGCAGATCTCTGTGGATCTCTCCATTGGTGAGTGAGGCCTGTGCGGACACCTGGAGCTGCTCCTTTGGGCCTTGCTCCTTTGGGACAGGGAAGCAACGCGGGTACTGCCCCGTGGCTGTGGACCTCTCCGTTGGCGGGTGAGGCTTGCACAGACACCCTGCCCTGCTCCTTTGGGACAGGGAAGCAGCGCGGGAGCTGAACCTCTCCATTGGCAGGTAAGGCCTGTGCGGACGCCCCACCCTGCTCCTTTGGGATGGGGAAGCAAAGCAGGAGCAACCCCATCTCTGCAGACCTCTCCTTTGGTGGGTGAGGCCTGCACGGACACCCCGCCCTGCTCCTTTGGGACAGGGAAGCAACTCTGGAGCTACCCCACCTCTGCGGACCTCTCCCTTGGTGGGTGAGGCCTGTGCTGACATCCCGCCCTGCTCCTTTGGGACAGGGAAGCAATGCAGGAGCCGCCTTGTCTCTGTGGACCTCCCAGTTGGGAGGTGAGGTCTGCCCTCCCTCGACCAGCCACCTGAGGAACCCAGAACAGCGACCCCTGACTAGCCACCACTGGGTTCACGGCTGAGGCCCACACATTTTTCAGTGATGGTCTGGAGACCCTGGTACTGAAGGCCAGCATTCCCCCACCATCATAGTTGTGGTCTGAGCTGTGCACCCCACTAACTGCCTGGGGTTCCAGGGCCCAGTGGTCCACTGCCCTCTACCACCTTGGGATAAGTCTGATATCTAGGTAAAACTAAGGTCCCCAAAGACCATCAGTGAGCTGCCTGGGTAGTGTTTGGCTCAGCACTTTCCATATGACATCCAAAAGGACAAGACGCAGGAAAAAAATGCAATCTCAGAACTAAACTCCACCCAGGACAAGTCCAGGAGACACTGACATAGGAGAACTTGGAAGTAACATACCTGAAATCTCTGAAATGATCACAACTGAAGTAAAGAAAAAACTCCATCAGGCCATAGAAGAAATCAGATCAGAAATAATCACCCAGGTTAAAAAAAAGAAATGACATCAGTGATGAAAAAACTGCTCAGCACATCTAAAGAAGACATATACAAAAAAATAGATGAGCATAGGAAAATGATGGAAACATTAAATGAACAATACAGGTCAGAACTAGAATGCATGAAACAGATTCAAAGACATATCCAGGAAATCAAAACTGCCACTGAAAGCTGGCAAAACCTTTTGAATGAGGCTGAAGATAGAATCTCAGATATTGAAGACAGTATGGCAACTAATGATAGCGAAAGGAAGGATCTCTTAAAATCAACAAAGATTCAGGAAAAATCAATCCAACAGCTGCAAGATGAGGCAAAGAGAAATAATGTACAACTAATAGGAATCAATGAAACAGCAGGAGGCAATACAAATGACATAAAAAGAATATTTGCAGAAATAATAGCAGAGTGGGGGCTGGGGATTTAGCTCAGCGGCAAAGTGCCTGCCTGGCAAGCACAAGGTCGTGAGTTCGGTTCCTGGTACCGGAGAAAAACCAAAAAAAAAAAAAAAAAAAATAATAGCAGAAAACTTCCCAAGCATGGAAAAAGATTCTGAAGTACAGGTAAATAAGGCATATAGAACCCCAACTAGCCACAACCAAAATAAAACCACATCCAGACATATAATAATCAAGGTCCCAGATATCCAGCAAAAGAACAGGATATTAAAAGCTGGTAGAGAAAAGAATAGATTACCTATAAAGGAAACCCCATCATATTCATTGAAGATGTCTCAATACAAACCATCCAATTGAGAAGAGCTTGGAGCAAAGTATTACAGGTCCTGAGACAAAACAGCTTCTAACTAAGACTGATGTACCCTGCCAAACTACCCTTCAAATTCAAAGGAGAAATAAAATATTTCCATGACAAAGAACAACTGAAGACCTTCATGAGTACCAAATCATTGCTGCAAAGAGTACTAAAAGATATTCTAGACAGAGAAAAAAAAAATGACTGCATTTTCAGGAATAGAAAGGAACCCTCAAGCAGAGCAAGCACATAAACAGGGAGAAAAAGTAGGAAACCAACGGCAAGTAAATAACATGACAACGGTTAAGTCAACACATATCGGTTATAACCATAAATGTAAATGGCCTCAATTTGCCAGTCAAAAAAACTAGACTGGCAGAGTGGACTAAGCAACAAAATGCAATGATATGCTGTGTACAGGAAACACATTTCACTCAAAAGGAAATCCACAGACTGAAACTCAAAGGATGGAAAACAATCCTCCATGCAACAGGAACCCAGGAAAAAGCAGGTGTACCTATTATGTTTGCAGACAATGTAAACTTCAAACCGACAACAATCAAAAGATAAAGAAGGTGATTACACACTTCTTAGGGGAAAACTGCAAGAAGAAGAAATAACAATGACAAACATGTATGCACCAAATATTAGAGCACCAAACTACGTAAGACAAACCTTAACAGACATGAAAACCCATATAATTAATAACACTATTGTAATAGGGGACCTCAACACCCCTTTGACACAAAGAGGTCAACTAGACAAAAAATCAGCAAAGAGATAACAGATCCAAACCAAATCTGTGAACAAATCGACTTAGGAGATGCATACAGAGTGTTCCACCCCACAACATCAGAATACACATTTTTCTCAGCTGCACATGGGACTTTTTCTAAAATAGATCACATTCTAGCCCATACAGCATACCTAACTAAATGCAAAAGAACTGAAATTATCCCATACATATTATCTGAACACAGTGCAATGAAATTGGAAATTAATGACAAAAGGAACTCCAGAAACTCCATAAACACTTGGAAATTAAACAACAACCTCCTGAACCACCACTGGGTAATGGAAGAAATTAAAGAAGAAATTAAAAAATACCTACAAACAAATGAAAATGTAAATACAACTTACCTGAACCTATGGGATGCAATGAAAGCAGTTCTCAGTGGGATATTTATAGCGGTGAACTCACACATAACGAAAACAGAAAGAGAACAAATAAATAGCCTAATGCTGCATGTTAAACTTTTAGAAAAAGAACAACAAGTCAAGCCCAAAGCCCAAAGAAGGGAGATTATAAAGATCAGGGCAGAAATTAATGCAATTGAGACAAAGAAAACCCTACAAACAATAAATGAATCAAAGAGTTGGTTCTTTCAAAGAATAAATAAAATTGATAAACCCCTAGCCAATCTTATCAGAAAAAGAAAGGAAAAAACTCAAATTCATGCAATAAGGAACTAAAGGGATGAAATTACTACAGATTCCACAGAAATTCAGAAGATCATTAATACCTACTTTGAAAATCTTTACTCCCATAGGATAGAAAACTCAGAAGAAATGGACACATTCCTAGATATGTACAAATTACCAAGGTTGAGTCAAGAAGATATAAAATTCCTGAACAACCCAATATCAATTACTGAGATTGAAAATGTGATTAAAAACTTACTGACAAAGGAAAGTCCAGGCCCTGATGGATTCACATCAGAATTTTACAAGAAATTCAGACAAGATTTAATACCAACACTCCTCAAACTCTTCAATGAAATTGAAAAGGAACCAATTCTCCCTAACTCATTTTTGGAGGCAAGAATTATACTAATACCAAAACCAGAGAAAGACCCAACCAAGAAAGAGAACTACAGACCAATCTCCCTAATGAATATAGATGCAAAGATACTCAATAAAATACTAGCAAACGGAATGCAGCAAATTATCAAGAAGATCATACACCATGACCAAGTCAGAATCATTCCAGGAATGCAGGGATGGTTCAATATTCACAAATCAATTAATGTTATACACCATATCAATAGAGCCAAAGACAAAAACCACATGATCATCTCAATAGACACAGAAAAAGCTTTCGACAAAGTCCAACATGCATTCATGATAAAAACTCTACAGAAAAGTGGAATAGATAGTCTTTACCTCAATCTGATCAAAGCCATCTATGATAAACCAACAGCCAACATTATACTAAATGGAAAAAAAACTGAAAGTTTTTACTTTAAAATCAGGAACAAGACAAGGATATTCACTGTCACCACTCCTGTTCAATATAGTTCTGGAAGCATTAGCCAGAGCAACTGGACAAGAGAGAAATAGAAGGAATAAGAATAGGAAAGGAAGAAGTAAAACTATCACTATTTGCAGATGACATGATACTTTACATGGAAGACCCCAAAAACTCCACAAGAAGACTCCTTGAATTAATCAACAAATTCAGCACTGTAGCTGGATATAAAGTTAACACCCAAAAATCAATAGCACTCCTATACACAAACAACAAACAGACTGAGAAAGAAATTAAGGAAACCATATCTTTCACAATAGCATCCAAAGAATTGAAATACTTAGGAATCAATCTAACAGAAGAAGTAAAGGATCTATTCAATGAAAACTACAGTACTCTGAGAAAAGAGATCGAAGAAGATTTCAATAAATGGAAAAATGTTCCTTGCTCATGGATAGGAAGAACCAACATTGTGAAAAAGGCCATACTACCAAAATTGTTGTACAAATTCAATGAAATTCCTATTAAAGTACCATTAGTATACCTCACAGATCTTGAGAAAACATTCCTTAAATTTATCTGGAACCAGGAAAGACCCAGAATAGCAATAGCAATCCTGGGCAACAAGGTCAAGTCAGGTGGAATCACAATCCTTGATCTGAAATTATACTACAAAGCTACTGTCATAAAATCAACCTGATACTGGCTAAAAAACAGACCAGAAGATCAATGGAACAGACTGGAAGACACAGACACAACCACAAACACACTCAGCCACCTAATCTTTGATAAAG